>NW_027526773.1:0-61127 GCF_052857255.1 Amblyomma americanum | reverse complement strand
TCGGCTTGCGGATCGCGCGTGCTCCCTCCTCCTGTTCTGTCAGAGCGCGCGTGTTCGTGCGTGTGTGCTTGGCGTGCGTGTGCCTTTCTTGCGTGATCTTGCTGTGTGTGCCTGCCACCACCGCCACGACCCGGGAATAACACCGAAGAGGTCCCTGGCTAACCCCCTTGCGGCACTATGGATTTACTTCACGCCGTCTGGTGGCTCTTCTCGTCGTAACAGGTCAGCAGACGGATGAATTTTTTTTTCGTTTTGCCCGGGCCCTGAGGCGTCCGCATGCGTGTGCGACGGATGCTGTCGTACGTTTTCGAAAACTTGGGAACTGCTTGTGTTGGGCCAGGAGTTGTCAAGGTGGCTGGCCGTTGCTTCGGAACGCTTGCTGCTCGACAGCGGCGCGCTCCCCGACCGGGACGGTAACCTGTGGAACGGTCCGGGTACGGAAGCGCTGGGTCAGGCGCATTCGGTCGGTCGTCGTCTAAGGAAAAAAAAAAGCGCTAGAAATCTGCGCGCGCAATTGTCCTTTCATAGTAGCTGGATGGATGAGGAGACGGAATTAAATGAACAGCATTTTGCCCTTCACGCGAAGTCATTCTCATGTAACGCCACGAACTTGCGAACAGTGGGGGGCGTAACCATACTTGCACCCTTGACAACTCTGATGTGCTTTCTTGTCTATCCTGATGTAAAGAATCATTGACGCTCAACCTGCTCGTTTAATGGGAATTCGCAGAATTCCTATGTGCTGTACGGCAATCCGGACTGTGAGCATTGTTCATAGCCGTACTGGGCCACCGTTCTCTATGGCCTCTCTCCGCTATCGGCCATATAAATATAACTCGCTGGTGACTAGTTCTTAAGAGAAGATAGAATATCATTACAAACAAGATGAAGGCTTGGGGCTAGTTGGCCGTTAGTCTGCGCGCATTACATTTGGCATATCATATCGGTCAGTGCTGTTCAGTTTTCGTGACATTTTGTGTGGAAATCAGTTTCATAGGCTAAAGCCATTTAACTGGCACTGCGGCGTCCAGTATTCGCTGAATACGTTGCTTCGAATTCGTGGATGACGAGCCCTGCTAGTCGGTCACCGCTTTCCTAATAAGCTTTTTTTTTTCTTTTGCTCTTCAATCAGCCTAACCTACACAGTATTTGGCTGCATCAGTAAGTCGCACAGCCTGCTTCTACCCTGACTCGCGTTCGCATCGTTAATAATTTAACATAAAAAAGGTGTTCACAGTTTGGTTTGTGCGTCATCGCGCTGTTACCGGTCTGTCCAACACGTTCGGTCGCCGTGATGCTACGTAGTTGTGTGATGACTCAGACTGTTCGCTGTCCTTTCTCGAAGTCGTTTACTCTGTTTACTGACGCTGTCCTGGCGCCTATGGTCAGAGGTGGGCAGCCTCATGAGGCTTCGACCTCAACCTCACGTCGGCAACGGCTCGAAATTTTGTGAGTAAGGTTGAGTTGGAGGTTGAGTGAAGTCGAGACCTTTGCAGTTGCCGCGTCTTACGCCGACAAGTGCTGCTTCCAAAGGGGATTTGGAGCGCACCACCGAAGTGTTCATGCAATTACGCTTGGCGTTCGGTTTCCCCTGTTTGGACAACCGGGTGCCGCAGTCCGCTCTTAGCTTTCGGTGCTGCGCCGTAATGTCCGTTCAGCCCGAACGTACAGGAAGACGCACCCCTCTGGTCTTCCTGGAAGGAGTGTTGCTGTCACAGCACGCCACTCTCCCTCCCCCTTCCCCCGCTGGCGTAGCAGCCGTAGTAGCTGCGTGCCGGCCGGCTCAAACTCCAGAGAGCGCGCAAACCACATAACTCACGTTGACCCGCGTAGCTTTGTCTGATGCCGCAAGCAAGTAAGTTCAGTCCAACAGGCACGTTATCAATCTTCGCAGCGCGGATAGCCCAAAGCAAGACTGTTTCGTGTTCATGCTCGTTGCCGGCGCTGACGTCACGATTCTTGCCTTGCAGTCGAGTAAAGGGATCCTGCTGTACATTTCACGCTGACTTAACAGAAACTGGAGCAGTCGGCAAAGTCGAGAGAATGTGATTCAAGTATTTCCTAACAAGCACACATGCTGATTCGATGGAAAGAAAACGAAGCCTGAAAGACTTGCAAGACCGTCGAAGCTTGTGATCGGTGTCTTCCCCGTTCGAATCTCGCACTACTTCTGCATATTCCCGTTCCGTAATGCAGTATATGCAAATATAATTTCACTTTTATATCCTTCCAAATCACTTCTTTGGTCACCTGTTCCTTGTTCCTTCTCAGAAATTTACTTGTTTTTCCGAAACACCGCAGCACGGGGCGAACGTACCAGCATAGCGGTGTTACAGCGGTGAAAAAATGCAGAACTATAATGAATGTATGGTGATGCGGTAGCGCATTTGAGCGGAGGGCGTGGTGCTCTTGACAGAGAGAGCTGTCCACGCTGCCCACTCTAGGGCAGTTGTTTTGACCTGTGTGATTTTAATTGTCGGCACAGTGTTCGAAGATGTAATCTTGCTCTTTCTTGCAAAATGCCGCGGGATCACCTAGTCATCAGAGAATTCACAGGATTTTGAAACCATTACCATCGCCATGTGGAGGGAAGCGGCGGAAACGGGGGAAGGTCTTGACCTCCCAGGAACAGCTGCAGGTACTCCTGTTTTCCCGCACAATAATTGTCTTAGATTGCGGAGTAATGTACAATATTTAATCAATATTCTGGCAACGTTTAATTTGGTAGCGGTATATCAGATTTCCCCGGGCTCATTAAGTTACACTATTAGCATTATCATCGCCATCATTTCGAGTACCAACGGCATGTGTCGTTGCATGATCTTTGCCGTATGCATACATGAGAACTGACGCGTTTACCTGCTGGACAATCCGAATGTCATTAATGTGGACCGGGTGTGGGCACTCTTTGTAATGCGTGATGCGCGCATGTGTAGTAATGTGGATCCATATGGATCTTGAAATGCGGGTGGGAGGGGGCCTGATATGACGTGAAATTACATCGTCGTCACGTGACTAGGTTTGGCATCACATTACATCCCTGTCACGTGACTTGGTATAACTTCACACTCATGATATCATCACTAATTGTAATAATTAGTCCTTAGCGTTGTCTAATTGCGTCAATGAGCATATGGAGTATCTTCGTCGCGTCACTCGTCGGCTCGTGACGTCACATGGTGCCGTTTCTTGCGGACACTTTTTTGCGGATATGACCTTGAATATGAGCCATCTAATGCTTTTGCATTAATAAAATAAGCCGCTTGGTACTACTCAGACATAAATACAACGCGCCTCTGTTGGTGTACTACAGTCGCAGATTGTTAAGTGTTTCGAAGGCAGCATACAGAGGACTGAAAAGAGCGTTTGCTGGGTGGCAAAACTATTATGTACTCAGAGTCCTCTCGCTATGCCGGATAGAGCTAGAAAATCGAAATATACCGATATACGTCGGCGTAGCCATCGCATTGGAAAGTGCACCGACGACAAGTTTCTTTACATTCGATAACTATTCTCAAGTCTAAAAAGAGTATCGTGAATACCTGCCCCCCCCTCCCCCCCCCCCCCCCCCCTCCCAATTCCTGGTAGCTGGTGTAGAAATTCGGTGTTTGTCAATTGCCGGTTCGTGCGCGAATGAGCGAGAGGCTTCCAATACGAACAAGTATACACGAAGCAGGTTGCCGATATTGACGCATATAAAGTACTCACCGACGTACTGGTGCTAACCGCGTATGGGACACCCTTGCCCGCAGGCCATAAGCTCTCCGATGGTTCATCTCAGATTATAAGCTTCTCCTATTGCGTGCGCGTCTGTAGGGTCTGTACACACGTTATTAAATAACACCATCATCATTTTGTCTTTTCTGTGTCACAGTATTCACAGAATTGTTTTTAACTGGAAAACTTCTTCGTCTTTTTTTTTTCTGAGGTCGAGCAACCAACCTCTACCTCACAATTTCAGGTTGAGGTGAGGTTGAGTGATGTCGGCAGTGGGCCGTGGCCTCAGGAAAAGTGAGGTGAGGGCGTCTCAGGAGACCTCAACTGATCAGGTTGAGTGAGGTCAGCAAATGTTTTTTTTTTTTTTTCGGTTGAGGTGAGGTCGAGATTTTGAGGTCAAGTGCCCACTTCTGGCTGTGGCCGAGTAAAAGGGACTTCTCGCAGTGACTGCTCCCGCTGACCCCGTCTTTGAATTGAAAGAGCAGCAGATGCTCGCGTCTGGTCTCGCGGTCTGCCTGCTGCTCCTGCGCCAGATGCTCTCGCTGGCTAGGTCATTTCATTCGGTCCTTTTTCTTTCGTCACGTGGACCGCGAGTCAGTAAGCGCCACAGTGCCACTGAGAAGGCCAACGACCTCCCTTAGCGACTCCAGAGTCGAGGCCCCACACTGTACTTGCGCATTTTCATCAGACTTCAATTTTGGCTGCAGATTGAGGTTGATGTGGTTTCCGGCTATGGATATGTGTGGTGACGGTGAATTATTGCTTAATAGTGGATGAAAATAGGCTGCGTTTCTTGCTTCACGTGTCGTCTTAAAGAATGGTCAAAGCTCGAAGAAAGTGAGCTCCGCTGTGCATGATTTCGAGAGTCCACCGCAGCAGAAGGGAGGAAATTTTGCTTGGAGCTCTCCTGCAATTTCGTGCTTGAATGCGGCATGTTAAAGAAAAAGCGCTAATACGTTGCAGTGATGGTGCGTACTTTTCGAAGCGAAAGCACTGAATAAACAATTCCTTACGTCGAAGGTGGAACAGAAACGAGTGGGCGTGACGCGCTGCGAAGCTTACCTAAAGCAAAAAGTCAATGAAACTGTTTTTTTTTTCTATTGACCGCTCGTACTTTAGGTCCTCTTTCGTGGCTGTTTCAGGACTCTCACCACTACTGTCGCGACCTGCTTAGTAGGTAAAAAAAAAAGGGGGGGGGGGGGGGTGAAGGCGAACATCTGGGCGGACATTGAATCCGCCATGTGCCCTTTCGACTTTCTCTTTGTTCATTGTCTCGGAATCGGACCCTCGTCGAGCTGGGTGTTGCACCCAGAACGGCAATGACGGCACGGTGACCCTACTGCAGGCGCGGGTCATCCAGCTCCTTCTAATAGCGGCGCATCGCTCACCGCGGCCAACCTTGAACGTGAAGGGAAGATTGCCGGGTGCCCCCTCGATGAGCCGCTGCCCTTCTCTTCGCTCTGTCGCCTCGGGGCCCTGGTTGGGGCCCCCCCTCGCTGTGTGCCGTGCGCTCTTATCTTCGGGAACGATCTCGCTTCTCAGTGCCTTTGTGCGGCCTTTGGTTTTGCTGACAGCTCAGTGGCTCCCTCTCGGCGCGTCTTTTTTTTATGTTCTCGCTGCTATTTTGATCCCTTTACGATGAGCGCTGTGCGTGGCTAGACGTCCTCATTGAATGGTTAAAAAAAAAGTTAAAATATGTGAGGGAATGCTGCGCTGGGATTTCTTGTTGAGGGGGTCGGACCAAGCCCTGTGCACTATGCTTTCGCTGTACGGAGCGTCCGTAATATGTGAGCGAGGAAGATGGTGGCAGGAATAAATTTATGACTAAAATCTATGTGGCTTTTGCACCAATGTGCCACCTGCGACCCGTTCCTGTAGCCTTTGAGATTGTAGTGCTTTCTTTTGTATTGTTTTTTTGTTAGGGGGGGCGGGGGGGGGGGGCGTGACGAATATACTTCCTATGCGAGCTCAGAGGCTCCCAACTGTTCTATGCTCGGGGGTCAGGGTGGGCATGTCCAAGCAGGTTAAAGGAGAATCTGAGGCTATTGACCCTCTCAGTCCTTTTGAATACCACTTTCGGGATTGCTGTATACGATAGCGATGCGTGCACTTCTGCAAAATTTCCACTCAAAATTTGTTTCTAAAGGTTTCAAATTTTTTTTCTAGGTTTGATCCTCCACGCACTTTATTTTTTTCTCAGGAGCAGTGCTCACATGCATTGGAAAGTGCGAAAAACGGCACTTGTAAAGAGAGCATCCCCTCACATAAATTCCACAAGCAGGCTTTCCCACAAATCTCGGTTATCCCAAACATGTTGGCCGGCAATTCACTCGAACAATCACAATCTGCGATCGCGCGTTTTTCTCCGCGATTCTCCCAATATGGTTCCTATTTCCCGTTCACCCTCCTGGCGCTCGTCTTGTCGCCGTTGCGCCAACTCTGGCGAGAGCTCCGCCATATTACTAAGGTCAGCTGTGATGTGTGGGGAAGCCCCCTTGCTGAATTTTGCTTAACGTTCAGGGGCAGTTGCGCGCCACCAGCTCTTCAGTAATTGAAAATTTATTTCTCAACAGGATCTTCAATATCCGGAGACTCGATTGCAACAACAAACCAAAAGCATGTCTTTGGTCAGAAATCGCTACTTTTGACCCCATGCGCCACCAACGGGGCGCTGGTATAGTTTTTTTTTCTTCTTTTTAAGGGCAACCTTCAGTGTTGAAATCAGGAACTGAATGCTGTTTCGTACTGTTACCGTTTTGGCTTTTTTTTTTCAGTGAAATATCGGTCACAGAAAAAGGCGTTTAGCTGCAAAGAACAAACCTTCGTGCTGGTCATTTAGTTCAGGCAGGTGAAAAGTGTTCTTGAAATGTATGATTTCGGCCTTAACGAGCTCAGCTGTGGCGTGTTGGCCTTACGGGCTGTCGCAAGTGGGCTCAAATTTCGCAAGCCTAGCTAAGAAAACCGCCACGAGGACGAAACACACTCGCGTGACGAAGCCAGACCGACTTGCGCAGCCCACGTGCACAGCAACTTCTTGCAGCCATTTGCCAGGCCTTTCTTTTTTTAACGTCATAGTGCCGAAACCAGACAGTAGAAGAAAAGAAAAACACAGCGCCTTCACCTTTTATATTATCGCGAGATGGTTTTACTTTTCTGTGCAAACAATCGTGCAGCCAGCTAACTATCTCAGCGAGCTATCTTTTCATGAATGCGTGCTATGATTGAGTACAGGCGGCGCCAGGTCTAAAGCTGGAGTGAAGACTCGGACCGCATATTGCGTGGAAGAATAAGCCATCGTCGATGCCTATGTATGGCGGGCTACAGAGACAACCCGAAAGCGGATGCTGCTGAAACCTGCTCAGCAGCTTCATCTCGTCCTGCAGAGTGGTCGATACCTGAGCTAAGGCTAGTCGGGAGGCACCCGCCGGCAGCCAACTTTCTCGCATTAATTTCATTAGCCACTCACTCATCCCCACCCTTGCGCCGTAATACACATTTGCAACTTGAAGCGCGTCAAAGAAAAGGCGGATGGCACGCGGGACCACCCATTCCTGGGCCCCTTGCTCTGATTGGAAAAGCGAGAGAACTTCGTCTCCGAGTAGGATGTTGAGCAAATTGAATAAGAGGCGCCTCGCAGCACGGCACACCCGCGCCGATCATCTCTCATCGAGTCGCGACACCCACTCCAGACGTAATCCATCACGTACACCGCCCAGCAATGAGAGGTTCCGCCTGTGTATGTGTGTGTGTGTGTGTGTGTGTGTGTGTGCAGCACCGCTGTCATGTGTTGAAATAGAAACGTCTTTCTCCGTTCCGGAATCGGCCCCCGGATGAATCTGCCAACCGCGTACATTTTTTTTGCTTGCATTCTTCTTCGCCGTGGTCTACTGTATGGGAACGGATAGCGTACGGCAGCTCCAACGTCACCGCTCTCGCCGCGCAAGCCCGGATCTGGGTGTGGCTGAAAGTGCGCGGCGAAGCCGACGAGAAGAAAGTGGCGTTCATGGAGGTGAACTTTGTTTCGCTTTCGCCTTCTTTGATCTTTTTTTCTTTGCCTTTTGATTCGACCGGTTCCGTGGGGAGAAACCATCAGCAGGGTCGCACATCAAAGAGGAGCGGTTACTCTGCAGCCGAGGAAACGTGACTGGAGTCGAATGCGTTTGTTGTTGCCTGCGGCTCGAAAAAAAAAAAGAAAGATAGAGTTGTGCCCGTCAGCTTGGCGATGGGACGCCATTGATAAATCCTCGAGAGAAGTTAACTTTTTCTTCTTTTTTTTTTGTCCACAGTGTTTCGTTGGAAATGGAGGGAAAGGGTTTGGGTTTCGAAAACAAATGATGCCCCTCTCTGCTTTCAGTGTCCTGTTTGGGGCTGCAGTGTTTTGTTTTGTGACAGAGTAATTTCCGGCCTTTCCATCTGTCTCTCGGACGTCTTGCGTGACCCGAGTCCGGGAGGTATTGATAATCTTCGTACGGTAGCTGCGCGCTGTTCATTGAAGCGTTCAGTCTCCGTGTGTGCGTCGTGTTGTTGCCAATAGCGTACGTCTCTCGGCTTGAGACTTTTGATGGCTATATATGGGATTGAGCGACGTATTTTTTTTTTTTTCATGAGTGGCGACGCCTGCATTTGGAGTGGCAGTGAACATTTTTGTTGGGATTGTATGTCGCTGGCGATAACCCTGTTCAATTGAATGTGAGGCTGTACAGTGAGTGAGTGGTGGCAATTGATTTTATTTTCGACTTCTGGACGGCAGTTTTCTCTTTTATTTTCTATTTGTGCATCTGAAAGTGCTGAAACTTGCATCGAACCCTTTTCCCTCCCTTCCCCGTATACTTTCGTGGATACGTTCTTTACCTTTTGCTTTTTATCTTTTGTAGCGCAAATGTTGTACTTAAGCTCCCTGTACATCCTTTATCTTTTGTTTTTATCTGTTCCTAGGCTTTGTACAACATTATATTCGGTTGTGAGGGTGACAGGACAGGGATTTATCGAATGTTCAGGGCTGGCCTCCAGGTGGGAGCAGCTCGCTCAGAAGTGGTTGGAACAGAATTGGCAGAGCAATAGCTGTTTTGCGTCAGTGGGTTCGTACTTTGGGAGCCTGATTGTGCCACTGCAAAGTACCTCTCGCTCTCTGTCTCCCATTTCCTGTTTTCAGTTGTTTGAATTCTCTCTGACTTGCTTGATCACGCTTATGCTCAAGCAGATGCCGCGGTGGCTTAGTGGCTTCCTCTTTCGGCTGTTGATCCCAAGGTCGCCGGTGCGATCCCGACCGCGGCGGCCGCATTTCGATGGAGGTGAAATACAAGAACGCCCGTGTGCTTTGTGGGATTCCAGCGCACGGAAAAGGACGCCAAAAATTCTAAATTAATTCGGAGTCCTCTACTACGGCGTCCTCCTTAGCGCATGTTTCGTTTCGGGACGTTAAAGCCCACAATCTACAGTCTTTTTTTTTATTACCAAATGTTTTATACATCAAAGTGTCACAGCAACATATATCCACGATTCTTTTTCAGAAGCCGTCATTTTCTGTCTTACTATTTCAGACCTGAGCGGCCCATTCTCGCCAAAAGCGTAGCGATGTTTTTCGATTATATCTTGCTTTTTTCTGCCATGCTCATGCGCGGTTAAAAAGTCCGCTGCTTGCGCGTTCAGGGGTCGAGACCAGCGTGTCCTGGCTCGTATAGTGCATCCGCCCCCGCGTTACAAGCGAAGATGATTACGTCCGGCCGATGAGCAGGCGGCCACAAGGGGGCCCTCTCGTGAAACCAAATTACCCGCGGGTCCCGCAGCTTGCGTGGGGTCTTTTTTTTTTTTTTTATTTAGCGAAGCCTGTTTTCACGCGAACCTTTGTTTGGTTTCTTTAAAATATACGAAGTACGTAACATAGCCGTCCCACGGCTGCGCACCTCTTGGCCGCGGGGCCGAGGCGGAAGTAATAGCTTCGTCCGGGTCGCGACCCGTTCTGCGGAAGCGATGGCGAAACTATGCACGCAAAGAAAGACAAGGAAAACAGCAAAACGCGCTGCCTCCCCGAGAAAGGCGTGGGGTCACGAACGCGTGGACCTTTTCCTTCAGGCGTGCCTTTTCGCGCGGCGTGGATAATCTGACGGCCCGACGGCGCGCCGTTCGCATTGAGTTCTCTGCTCTTCTGTGCTCTGTATGTACTCAGTAAAAAAAAAAAAAAAGTGCGGAAACCGTAGGCTGTCCGGCCGCGGCAATGCATTCAACTCGCCCCACCAGCGAACGCCTTCGGGCGGTTCTTCCGGCGTGTCCAGCCCCGTCGCGGGTCCTCTTCTCTCGGCCCTTTCTTACGAACGTCCGTGGACTTCGTTGCGCCCCGGGCGGTCCCTTGTTATCCCTAGTGGGCGTGCCGGGGTCCCGTGGGCGACGCCGGGTTAAGCGGGCTGCACTAACCGAGGTGGGGCGCAGTTGTGTTCTACGGGCACGAGTCAGTCGTTTTTTTTTTTTGTTTTTTTACTAAGCCAACTCGACTCCGGGATACTGCGCAACCCCGCACCGGAACTGCGCGGACGCAGGAGGCGGAACTTTTTTGAGACTCCAGTTTGGCCAGCCTCAAAGAACAATGATGTCTGAAAAACTTCTGCCTTCATGTGGAGCAAAGAACCAACAGTATATAAGTAGTAAAGTGCTTCACTGACTGTCTGTTGTTATAAACTGTCTATTAAAGGTTTTCAGTGGACAGTCTTTGGGCAGATTTCTTTACAACACCTGCGAACGATAGTCCATCCGCTGTTCGTAGTCCAATGGATGAACTGGCGTGAAATTCATAGAAAGCCTGCGGAGGGAAAGGATGAATCACAGCCCCTACTGAAGCAGCTGGGGGTCGGGTTAGGCTGCTCGGAGGCGACGGGGACCGTAAGAGCTCCCGAAACAGCTACTGCACAATCTTTTGTCCACGTTCTCTCTTCGGTTGTAGTCGTATGCGGGAAAGTAACGTACTAACATCCTTAGCGGCGGCGTCCCCCTTTTGCCCCACGTTCTCGGCGCCTCTGATCGAGGGAGAAGTTTCTTTCCGCCTGTCTTTTGCCGACTTAAGCACTGTCACGAAGTGGGTGGCCACGCTTGCCGCCAGCATGATGAACGACAGCTGACTGGTACGAGTGGTGTGAACTGGGATGCACAGTCGTAGCGTTGTGCACGCGAGAGGTGCCCTTTATCCGAGAATGTGTTTACACCATGCTCCCGTGAGTCAGGTGCAGTCCCCAGGATGTGAAATCACCTCACCCCCCTTCGCGTTTTTTTTTTTTAGTATCCCCGTCCTTTCTGCGCACAACAACCGTTTAGGCAAGTCCACACATAACTGTGAGTGACGGCACCTTGATTGTTAGGAATGAGTTTACCTCGGAAACGGCCTTACTGCGAATCTGTATTGCAGTGGCTGCGTTTGGAGTTTGTAAACATGTTGCACCCGTGGGAAGGTGAGTGTTTGATGATCCCGTGGGAGGTAAGGGAATTAACTGAGATTTCAAAAGCAACGTGTGAAAACACTTGTAAATTATTGGTTAGGGGGGACATGTCTTTTTTTCCCCATTCTTTGATTGACTGAGTTAGGTGTGAACCTGCCTAAGTGGTTGTTGTCCGCAGAAAGGACGGGGATAAAGATACTAAAAGAAGCGTGGGCGAGGGGGGGAGGGGGAGGTGATTTCGTCAGGCTACTTTACGAGTCGGGCATATGTAATCATCTGTAAATTGTTTTCCTCTGCTTGCATATTTCTTTATTGGTTTTAAATCAAGTGAATCTTCCCCGAAGTTGCCCTGGAGCAATGTGATCAACTTATTTCCCTCGACAACTTCCAGAGTAAATATCCACTGTGGCCATCGCCCCGTTGTCGAAGTATACGGTCCCACGCGCTCCTTTGGAACGTTACTGCGAACCACCTACTTCCTCTTATCTAACTTAGTTCCAGAGGCGTGTCGCGCGTCTGGTGACTATGGTTTGTGAGTTTGCGGCCTCTGTCTGACCTATTTTCACGGGTTCAGTTCACGCCTTAGGCGGCCGAAAAGCTCCCATGTGTTTTCTCGTCCCTGGAAGGAGTAAGTGGCAACGATATGTGTACCAGTAACACAGTAAATAAAGTAAATGTAATTACAAAGCGGAGCTCTGCAGACCAGTTTTTTTTTTTCTCCCATCAGCCTTGTTTGCCGGGCCTTATTTCAAGCAGCGCCTCTCTAGTGCTTCGCCGGTGCGAGGTCATCCTCCTCGCCGTTTCGCAAACTTGCTCGAATCCCATCGGCAAACTCCTTTGTTCAGCTCTAAGCGGCCACCGGAGACGAAGTGCGAAGCTGCGGAGTGCCTTCGCGCGCCTGTGTGCGTTCGGCGAGGATGCCTTTGCCGTTTTCAAAGTCAACGCTGTATAGGCGAGGCTTTGAGCGGCGCTCGGTGCCTTTGGACCTCCAAGTTGAGTGGTTCTTTTAGCGTTTTGCACTGTCCGCGAAGTAAGCGCGAAGGTTTGGAAGAGGGAATTGGTGAAGCGGGCTCGGAGATTACCCGCTGCAGCTGATTCTACTTCTCCAAAACACGATCTCGAGGGCGTCTGGCCGTCGCCCAAACTATGAAACGCGGCGCCAGTTCTACTTGCTTATTTACGCACCCGGTCACTCCAGGCAGCCTTTGCTAGCATCTGCCAGACGTTCTTTGCTTTCTCTCTGCCCCCCCCCCCCCCCCCCCTTCCCCCCCCCCCCCCACCCCCATGCGTCCGTTAATGTTGGGCTCTTACTCCGTGCACCACCCTTTAAACTTTTTTTTTTCGATTTTGCTCGTTCTGGTTCGGTACTTCGCCGGCACGGAGTCGGGCGATGAAGCCGGTGGTACAGCACATACCCCGCAAGGCCCTTTTCATATAAACAGCGCCGCCTTCATTTTCTTGTATTTGCATCCAGCATTCTCCTGGCCGGGTCATTCCGGTTCCCTAAAAGGGCATCAACCCGCGGGGCTTTTTGGGGAGAAATGGAAAAACGCCGGGGAACGCGATGAAGGCGCGCTCTCTGAGCAACTCTCGAGAGTCGGGAGCGACGCTATATAAGGTGTTTTCCCCACTGCACACCAGAAATGGCGGAGGAGGCACTTTGTTGGAAGCGACGACGACGCGCTGCGCACGCCGCCTTTCGCGGCGCCTTTTGATCGGGATCCATTTTTCAAGCCGCGTATATCGCCCATTGAAGGCGTATGTGCGAACGACGGTTGCGAAGAGCCTTCTCTCTCCTACAGCGTATACGCCTTCCCCCGTTTGCGCCTGGGAAAACTGCTCGCGGACCGGCCTTTAGGTCGCGCTCCATTTGCTGCGTAGCACTTGCGTGCTTCTGAATTGGAAGCCCGCGTGTAAGACGCTGTACTATACCGGAGGCTGCGTGGATGTCCGTTTGGAGGTACGTTTCTTCTCTGTCGCGTCCTCGCAAGCGGTTCGCTTGCAGGAGTTTTTTTTTTTTTGTCGTTATTCTTTGGAGGAGGTTCTTTGTCCGATGCAGACAAAATTTCCCGTATTTAAGTGGGCTGATTTACCATAGTGTCGTCAATTATCAGCCGGTACATCGCGTAGGGTCCTCCTCCGCATCTGAATTCCACGAGGGAAGACGCGGTAGTTGTTCCTCGTGAATCCGGGTAGAGAAGTTCGGTCTCTTGGTAGTGAAAGCGCGCGAACCCCGCTTGGTCTCAGTCGCATCCGCTTACAGGGGGAGAAACACGGAAGAAAACATGCTGTTTGTTAGTCTGTTGCCTCTAACCGGTACCGGCTCTCTTGCGTTGTACTGTTTCCTATGCGGCACTGAAAGGGAATGCAACGAGCAAGAGTGATTAAAGTGCGGCGGCTGGTAGATGCCTCCTGCTTCACGGAGTTGCATGTATTGGTTGAACGGAGCTCGTCCTTCGATACCTCGTGACGGGTACCTTGTTGGGACTGAATGTAGCGTGGTCGGGCCGGAGAAGGAACGTGGAAGATTGGAGACGGGGTTAAGATAAGCCGAAGACACTGGAAACTTTATGCAAGTATTTACATTATGTTCAAGTAAACAGCAACTAAGAGTGCCTCTCAGTAAAAGGGAACGTCTTAGCAGACTGGAGTCTCGGTGAGAGGGACCTCCTCGGCCGCGCTAATCCTTCGTGAAATCCCTAGATGGAGGCCGGGCCTGTCGAGGAAGGCGTCCTTCGTCACGTGCTGAGCTTGAGGGTGGGGAGGAGGATGCCATCTATGTCGCGCAGACAGTGAAGGTCCCACGGTCTGCAGGTGGTCGCACGGGTGGCATGCACTTGTTATTCATCAGCGCGAGAGCAAAAGGCCAAGTCCCAGGGCCACGCGCAAGGCCACGCGGGGTAGGGGAAACCGCTCGCCGGAAACTGCTCCTTTGACGAGAGATGCCGCGGTCAAACATGAGGTGACTGGACCTAGCTGACACCCGGGTCCTCTCGGGAGGGTCAATTACGGCTGGCCTTGGCGACTATCTTCGCCATGGGAGAACTGGCAAGAGCTACGCTGGCTGCTTTCAGGGGAGGCTTCCTTTCTACGCTGCTGTGGCTACGCTGGACGAGAGTGCGTTTTAATCCACTTAAGAATGAAGGTAGCTGGGGCATAACAACCTGTTGGGTGACTGGTTCAGTATGGAGAGCTATGCTTTGTGCGGCGTATTCTTATTTTTGCCACAAAAATTGACAAAGAGCACATTTTTGTGACTGAGCTGTTCGGCGAAAAGAAGATAGACCTTAGTTCCCAGTGCAGTATCGTGTTTCCTCCTGGAAGGCGAAGCAGTCGTCACTATACTAGTTGCTTACGCCACCCTGCTACTGTTGCCTTCCTAGTCATGTAAGCACCGCTACTTCTGGGGAAATCTTGATTACATAACCACCGAGAGCCGATTTTTTATATCGTCAGAATTCCAGCAAACACATCCCTTCGGGCTTAGTTACAGGAATATTTCATTTTACACTAGGTGAATGCAGGATTTGTGCGTTGTGGCATTCTACACATATTCAGCTTTCCTAGGTGAGGGACCCTTATATTGCCATCCCTCTAAAAAACAAAAGAGGTTGTTCGGTCTTCATTAAGGTTCTCTAAGTGTTACAACTGCTCCCTGCTATGGAGTCGTCTTTGTTTTTTCATGGAAATGCTTAACCTTGAAGGTCCACACCTTCAGCTTACATGCGTGTTTAGATTGAGTTCTCAGAAGCCTGTTTATTAAACTGCTTCAAGCCTCCTGCTTGCGTTGTCAAGTTTCGTTTCACTGTATTTGGCTGCTCTAAACTGTCCACGAAATCGGGCATCAGAACTGCACTCAGATTTTCCGGGGGCAGCATCACGATGGAGGCTAGGCGCGGGAACTCTCGTGTTCTTGGATTTCGGTGCATGTTACTGAATGCGCTAGCTGCTCAAAATCGTCACCTCCAGCCCTCACTGTTGCGACGTGCACGCAGAGAGGAAAGAAGTACTCATGAGCGGAATTCACTCGGAGGCCCCGTGGCGGTTGAGACGTTTCGGAAGAAAAACTAGGCCGGCTGATTTCACACTGCTCGCGTGCACCGTCCCGGGTGCGTAGGTGAGTCGACGACGATGCGTCGGCTGTCGGCGACACGGGCCAGTCGAGCGAGCTTCGTCGCGGCCTGCCTAATTGGAGGGCACGTATTCCGCGCACATTCCGCGGCTGCTGCTGCTGCGACGGCGTCGACATTCCGCCCGGCGCCTCTTTGCAGCGGCGATGACTCCCCAGCGATGGGGTCGTCACACCGGGAAAGAGAACGTCGCTTGGAGCGCGCGGCCGCGACTGGGTGACCTCGCGACGCGGGGCCACGGAACGGGCGGACGGGCGCCCGGCTTGGAAGCCTGCGCAGATGTCAGGGGAAAGCTGCGCGCGCTGGGCTTCGCGCCACGAGCGCAGTATTTTTTTTTTATTTACGAGGAGAGAAATGGATTCTAGGGCTTTCACGCCATATTTTCCCGGCACTGCTTTTACGTCGGTGCTATAGAACTCACCTCGATGACACTCCAGGTCCAAGTTCACCTGAGCAACCATGCCTTTATAACCGTAAATCGCATAGCGTAACACTGCATGTATGGCCCAGTGAGTAAAAGGACACGGCATCCATTTTTCCCAGATGAGGCTAGAAGAAGGATAAATAGGAGGCAAAAAAAAAAGAAAGGATAGTCTCGGTAATTCTGTCGAGATTGCCGAGGTCTCGATATTGTGACATTCCGTGTGTGCTACGAGGATCCACGTTCGACGGCGCGGCGTAGACGGAGACCCGTGACAGCGGCATCATCAATTACCCAGCCATGCTCTTTGAGTGACGACCAGAAAAACCGGTCCCGCCGCCGCCCCGGGGAAACAGGCTTTATCCTCCCCAATTTCCGGTTACATTCCAGGACAAGGGAGCTGTCAGCGGGCCAGAGCGCGCCGTACCACAGCCGACGCTATGCGAAACCGCGAAGACGACATTCTTTCCCTCCCCCCCCCCTTTGTCGTGGGCTATCGCCGGGAAGGCACCCACAGCTTCCCAGAAGGGCCGCGACGGACACCTGTCATGGCGGACAGGCAGTACTCGCCAAGAATGTGGAAAGACAGGCGCTAGTGAATTAGCTCCGAAGAGAGAGCCTGTGTATACTCTCACTTGAGAGAGAGTGGTGGCGTTTTTGTTGTTTATTTAGTTTGTATTGTTAACAGACTCTGGGTTCGAGGCTAAGCCCAACCCAAAGGGGTGGTCCCCATCTCGCATGTTATTTTGGATTGGAGAATTGATGCTTTGGGCGGGCCACTGGAAATGACCGCCCTTAGTCCTTTGTTAATCAAGTGCTTAAAAGCACATGTAAACGGATGCAGTCCAGTCTGAGCTGGGGCTCCATGCTTAGCATGTAATGTGATGCTACTTAGGCACTAACCTGCCCGGTCGATGAGTAAAGTAGTGCAAAGTTTGTTCTGTTGTAAAATTATGCTCTGCTGTCATCATCTACAAGCTCGCCTCCTGTTCATCTTCCAAGCCGAACGACACTAGAGGAAGGGTTTGTGAACCATCCTCGAAGAAACGGACGACTATTGAAATTCTACTGCATACACGCTCAGGACGACATCGTTAGCGAAGAGGGCCTTCAGCGCCGAAGCCCGACGGCGTGCAGCTTCTGCCAGCAACCGCTCGAGCCCAACTCCGGAGCCACTCCATCGCCCCCATGAAGTCGTCGGCACGTAAGCTCGGACGCCCCAGCCTCTGATGTATAACCTTAATCATGTGTAATTATTGAATATACCTGTTTGTTTAAACTGAGCCATACGGTGTCTCTTTGCCTCTCCGTCCCGTGTGGACCTGCGCATTATGGGGGTCATCACAATATCTTAATGAATATTTGTTCTGATTTTTTGTGCAAAAATTGCGCACAGCCTTCTTTTTTCTTTCAGTTGTTGCAACCGTTTTCTTTGGCACTCGCATCTCAACCCTGGCCAATCTACAGACGTGGGTGTGTGCCATTTCCGAAGAGGGCAACTACAACAACGTGGCCTTCGATTGGAAATCCTGTTATAAGGACAGAGCAAAAGCGCGGTAATCTGCCACCAGCTCCGAGTGCAGTCAGTGGGATTTGATTTAGGCAGTAGCAGCTCCGAGCATACCGCTGGTTAATCTGTAAAAATTTCCTGCATCATTTCGAGGTCATAGTCATGCAGGGTGCTGGAAAAATGCTGCACTATGTTGCCTTGTACTCCCCCACCCGCTTCATCTGCACTCCAGAAATCACCTTGATAGAGAGGGCACCGTATCTGCTCTACTGTACATGTGGCGACGTGAATGAGGTGTGCGCAATCTGTCTGTTCTCGTCTGGTCCATGGTTATCACCAACCCCGGCAGCAGCTGCCTAGCTTTTGTGAGCCGTACCGACAACTCATGGCTGAGACTTTGCTGCATCTAGCAATACCGACTAGCGTTGCCACACATTGCAGCAGACATATCGACAGGTCTCACAAAGTACAGATTCTCAGTATTTCGAAGCCTCCAAATATTGAAGCGCCCCGCTGTCATTAGCGTAATGGGCAGATTTTCAGAAGTGTTGCCAGATATATCGTTGCGGCTTTGTTCTGCCTCCTTTTCTTTTTCTTAATCGTGTTTTACTCTTTTCTAATCATTAATTGGCTGGGAAATTCGTGGTTTTCGTCGTCGAACTATGTTGGCATTCAGCCGGCAACGTGCTTATTACAGGTGGCGTATACCTTTACTCGTCGCTCTCAACGTTGTAGATTTGGCGTGTCCAGATGTCAACAGCTACTTCTGTGCACTTCGCGCGTTATGAAAACAGCTAACACAAGACCTTTCGATGTTTGAGCTTGCGGCCGCGTTGGAAAATATGCTAGAATGCTTGCTTTTTTCCGTACCTCACTTGTCAAGAAGTACCATGGTGTGCTGAAAATTTTGATTCAGCATGACGCTAAGCTATAGCATAACGGTCCTTTCCAATTTTCCTCCTCTAATTTCTATCAACTCGCCGCGGTGGCTCAGCGGTTATGGCGCTCGGCTACTGACCCGAAAGACGCTGGTTCGATCCTGGCCCGGGCGGTCGAATTTTGATCGAGGCGAAATTCTATAGAGACCTGTGTACTGTGCGATGTCAGTGCATGTTAAAACTCCACGTGGTCGAAATTTCCGGAGCCGTCCACTACGGCGTCCCTCATAGGCTGAGTCCCTTTGAGACGTTAAACCCCATACACTAATGTCTATCGAGGTCGCTAGACGTTCACTAAAAATATTCACGCATTAATTTTGTTTGCGAAAGCAGTCCTTTCGATCGCTGTTGAAGATAGTCGTTTTGGTCCTGCCGTCCGTGAATAATTGGTTTTTGGGGAAAGGAAATGGTGCAGTATCTGTCTCATATATCGTTGGACACATCAACCACGCCGTAGGGGAAGGGATAAAGGACGGACTGAGAGAAGAAAGGAAGAAAGAGGTGCCGTAGTGGAGGACTCCGGAATAATTTCGACCACCTGGGGATCTTTAACGTGCACTGACATCGCACAGCACACGGGCGCCTTAGCGTTTTTCCTCCATAAAAATGCAGCCGCCGCGGTCGGGTTCGAACGCGGGAACTCCGGATCAGTAGTCGAGCGCCCTAACCACTGAGCCACCGCGGCGGAGACTGCCGTCCGTGGAAATGGCTACTCGTTGTGCGGAAGCAGCGATTGAGCTCTGCCGCAGCCGTGTCGGTGCCGTCTAATCCAATCCACCTGGAAGCTGTGCGATTGACCTAGAAAAACGCCGTTGACGGGCGCCACTTCGCTCAGTCTCTCCCCGCGTTCCCCGCCCGTTCGATCGATGTGAGCGGTGAGGGCCCTCGTCACCCAGGGCAATGATTGCCCTTCTTATGCGCTCCTACGAGGTCGGGTTTCTGGCCCTCGTGTTGAATATTTAGAGGCCCACTCATGCAGTCGGCCGAGTGGGAACGATGAAGCCAGCGACACGCGACGACGTAACTGAAGGCGAAGATGTGAGCATCACTTCAGATAGGTAGTATCATTAAAGATAATACTTATTCCCACTTCCATGCAATAAACGGTCACAAGATGCCCATGGCAAAGGCTCGTTTAGCGGCAGTAATGCCGGGTCATTGGAATATATGATGATGGCGAGCGATGTTTCAATAACAGTGCAAGTCACGTCTTTCAGTATAGACTGCAGCCAAGGCAGAAAGGCGCTTCGCAGCTGTGTGACCCGAACAGGTTCGTGGGAAATGGTGGCAGACGTAAAAGGAGGCCTTTGAGTCAAGTTCCCCCTTCTGAGTAAACTCAGGGATGTCGCCAGTTTACTGCTTGATGGCCCAAAGAGAGAGCCATGGAAGGAGTACAATGGCATAGTATAGAAAAAGGAGATTGCAGTCAACCTTCTGTACCACTAACTTCCCCCCTTCACCGCCCTAACAACCCACTCCCCACAGCCCTAAACGATGGCCTCCCTGCGTTTCGTGCCTAGACTCTGCGGAGGCAGAGTACGACCATCCGGAGTTTTCATTCGCTCCAAGAATGTGAACGTCTGGGTTCGGGACTTTTTGGTTGGAAAACAAGCTATGCAGGGAAAACGACTTACAGGTTTCCGCAAATGGTCAGCCCGGCTGCCCGGTTTGCGCACAACTATGTAGTTAGTTTTACTGAAGTTGATGACATCTTAGTCGCATTATCCGCCCAGAGGGAAAATATCTAGAACAAAGAGAAAAGTCTGCTTCTAGCTGATATTCTTGTACCTAGTAATCAGTGTCTGAATGCGGACAGTATGTTCCCTTTCAAACCTGCATGCAACATACTGCCTTGTACACAGTGGTAAACAAAATCAGATACAAGTGCCATACATGCGCAGTGAACAGATGTAGACAAAGTGGGAACAAGGTATACCAAATATTAGAGAAAGTAACAGATCATCAGTTCTACGGAGTTCTCGGGGTATTTTTTCTGCCCAGATCTTGTCGTTTGAGTACGAGCATATCAAGAAACTTTGGTAGCCAAGGAACTCTGTGCACAAACTATTACTGTGTTCCCTTGATTACATGTGGCGTTCTACGTTCCCAAGCTACACATGAGTCTATGAGCGAGGCCGCAGTGACCTGTTCCGGACTAATTACGACCACCTGGATTTTTTTAACTGGCTCTGACATCGCTTAGCGCAGGGGTGTTTTTCTGTATTTTGCCTCCATCAAAAGGCGGCCACTGAGACTGGAATTTGATTCCGCGCCCTTGGAATCAGCAGCCAAACGCCGTAGCCGCTAAGCCGCCGCGCCGGTTATTGTACGTACTACATAATAACATCGGTGGCAGGAAAAAATAAAGGGGGGGGGGGGGTTGAGACGGTAAATCCGACCGGCCAGCCACGCTGGCCCTGAAAGCGAAGCCGCGGTGCTGACTTAATGGCTTGAGATTGGCACCATTGGCCCAGTTGGCGGCTCTATTGTCGATCCATCGCCGCCGCTCGACAAGGCCCGCTACAACGAATGTAAGGGAAGAGGATGGGAAGCTTGCATAATGTCAGTCGTCGAGGGCTGACTTGGATATCTGACGACGCGATCGCGGGCCAGCTAGACGCGGCGGCTTTGGGGCACGGAACAGGAGGGAATGCCAGCAGAGGGAAATGAGGCGCCAGAAAACGTTATCTTAGCCCATGGTTGCGTGGTCATGAATTGGACACCAGAGCAGAAACACAAAAGACCGGATGGCAGCCGCGGTGGCTCACTGGTTGTGCATGGTGCTCGGCTGCTGACCGAAAGAAGCGGGTTCAATCCTGGCCGCGGCGGTCGCATTTCGATAGAGGCCTGTGTGCTCTGCGATGTCAGTGCACGTTAAAGATCCCCAGATGGTCGGAATTACCCGGAGCCCTCCGCTACCTCGCCCCTCATAGTCAGAATCGCTTTGGGACGTTAAAACTCATAGCAAAAGAGAGACAAAAAACGAAGGTAGGACGGAGGCGCAAATGGATTAACGAAGCGAATAGCCGTGACAAAGTGGTGGCTCCGTCGGTTCGAAGAAAGGGATAGGCAGTCATCGATGATTAAGATGAACTATTTACCGCAGGGGGATATGAAACGTTATTTACACTAAGTTAAGATCGATGTATGCTAAAATAACGGCGAAACATTTAGCTTGGGTTTGAACTCAAGGGACAAATCACACTGCGGCGTACGGGCCATGAGTTAAGCGCTGCCGAAGGCTTACAGGGCTTCGAGTCGAGGTGGCATGTGTTGCTGTTTACGAAGGCAGAGATACAAAGGCACGCCCGGCGGTTAGGGAAGAGTGGCGCGTCGCATCGGTCCCCCTTTGAAGCTAATTTGAAACAGCCCCAGCGACAAGCTAAACTGACCTCCCGTGGCCGTCGTTTCTTGAATGAACAGCAGAGACGCCAGGTGTGTACAAAGAAATCATTTCGCGCTCCTGGATCAGTGCGCTCCGCATGCCTCCAACTTCCTGCAGGAATCGGAGGTCACCTCGGCTGTTCGTTTAGAAAAGTGCAAACTTGCGCTTGGCAGGCAAATTAAAAAGCTCCATTCATGACACAGACACACCGCTTGCGTCTCAGCCGCTCCCGCATTTCTGCGCCTGTTTCCACTTTGTGAATGGAAGGAGGCACGGCTCATAGTGACAGGCACTCTACGTGAGTGGGTTCTTGCGCGTTCAGCAAATTACGCGGAACGTCACAAGGAACCATTGTAAATTCTTCTGCATCCAAATAATTCTGTGTACCTGTCATTGAAGAAGCCGACTCGTTTAACTAGATTATCACTGTGCACTCGTTGTGTGTCGTTACTGTGAACCACAAAAACGGATGCGCTCTAGTAAAGAAGGGTGTCGTACACACGAAGCCTTCCTTATCGCGTTGGTCGCATTTCGGAATCACCGCGGCTTACCGATGTTGGCCACGGGTCAGTAGACAAAACGTGTTCAACGAGCGTATTAAAAAAGGATCCCCTGAAACGCGACGTTTAAGTCGGGACAGAATTCGGGCCCTTGTAGACCGGATTACATTTCACATCCTAAGAGCTCCCCGCCTTATCAAGTGGTTTTCCTCGTTTTCCGAATGAAAAAAAAAAAAAACGCTTACGCGGTGTGTAAAAGGTGGATCGGGCGGTACAGATTTGCGCGCAAGGATTACATGGTGGCGATAAACTTGGAAATAAACGTCACTCTGGTGCGTTCATGCGTTCGCGGCAGCTGTGTTCCTGGCGCGTTTCCGGGTGCATGTTGTGCGGACGACCGGTTCATGTAAATGAATGCGTGGGCATGCGTCTCCGGCATCTGGCCTTGGAGGAGGGGCGGTCGCGCGCGGATTATGCCGCGCGCAATCCGGCCCGATTGCTGTCTCCCTTGAACCGAAGCCAGCGGGGTTAGCCCTGAACCGGAACTTCGCGCAATCTGAATGTATTTATTTTTTATTGTTATCAAAGCTATGCTCGAGGAGTGGTATGTTTGACCTTGCTGGCTTTAATCCAACAAACGCGCTTCGCTCCGAACGTTTGGCATAGTTGGAACCCTGAGGACGACCTTGCTTCTGTTTGGACTGACTAGCAGTGCACATTTTATTCGTAATACGAGTAGCGAGCTGCGGGTCTTTAAGGCAACTTGGAAGACCTATCGCATTCGTTAGGCGCATACTTTCGTAATAGCTGATAATTAACGATAGCGGGAAGCAGCGTTCTTTTATTTTCCTTATTTGTCGGTTGCTGCAGGGCTTCCTCAGCGTAGGCAACCTACCACCAGCGTGGCTTCACGCTGACTGCTATACAAAGCTCTAGGAATAATAATAAAAAAGAAATGTTCACGTTGGTTTGGAGGCTCCAAGTTCGAGCTAGCCGGATATTTAATGTCCGCGGGATAGGGAATCGTTGATTTTAGTGCTATGTTACTGCAGTATGCGAAACGGAGTTGCACCATTCAGACAGTTAGTAGCAAGTTAAATCTAGAACGGCTGAAGCCGGAGTGACGACCGTGTTGCAACGGATATTGCGAATTAAATCATATCATCGCCATCTGTCGTCACGTCTAGTTCTTGGACTTGCCGTCTCACAACAATATGCGGGGGGTTTCACACCCAAGACTTTACAGTGTTTAAAAATGGGCTTTTTGAGTTAGAAGGGCGCTTTTTCGGCATAGGATTGCCTGCGGTGTAGTTACTTCAGAATGCTCTTAAGACGTGGTAACTAGCAGGCCGGTTAACTAATACTGAATGTTTAACTGTTACTCTTAGGCTCCTTAATTACAGAGAGCCGTAAAGCCCACCGTAAGTAATCAATATCCACATGAGATCCTACAATTTCGAAAGCGCGGTTACCCTCGGCGCTATGGCCCAACAAATTTTGGCTACATCGCGTCAAAATACATGCGCTTCCGAGAAGCTTGCAGGCAAAGCAACCTCTCCAATGCACGTAACTCGTCGAAATAACCAAAATTTGTTGTGCCAGAGCGCCTAGGATATACGGGTTCCCGAAATTTAAGAAAACTGATGTAGGCATTACTTACGGTTGGCTACACGCCTCTCAATGATTCAGGAGCCGAACAGTAATAGTCAAAAAGTTAACTATTCATTATTAGTTAACCAGCCTGCTAGTTAGCACGTCTCAGCCATATTCTGATGTACTACATCGTTGACAGTGATATGCTGAAAAAAGCGCCCTTCTAATTCAAAAAGGCTATTTTTTAATTTTTTTTATTAACTATTAGGTGAAACGCCCTGTATAGTCACCACCATATAGTTACCATACCATGAAGCACCATATATTTCGCCGATTCAACCTATAAAGCAAGCGATGCGTAGGAGGGACGTTAGTCGAGGACCATACGGTAATGGAAGCCGCCGGCGTGCCTTAAGCCTTTGTTTTCTTACCTTGGAACGTGCGCGCGAGAGACGGCAGGAAATTAAACTTGTCTCGTCGTCGGATACCGACTGGGAAGAAGATGGCGGCGCGGAACCGCCTCGCTATCTTCTCCGCCACACTCCGCTATATTTTTCGCCCGCTGTTCCGGCCCTTCTTGCTTTGCCGATCTTTTTTTTTTGTTTCGTCTGTGTGCGTGTTTCCGTCTGCGAAGGCTTAGTAGTAGCTCCTTGCGCATCCTCCGGGCGCTTTCGCGCGTGGCGAGAGATCCTTCTCATCCTCTTCCTTCCCCGTCTCCTTTCGAGGAGGAGGAGGAGGAGGAGGCGTCGTCGGCGGCGGAATCCTTCCGGTTCCCTTGCACTCCGTCCGTCCACGGCAGGGAAGCGGCGAACGCTGTTGTTGTCGCCTTCGTCGTGCTGGTTCGACTGCCACCGCTGCTCCTCGGGACGCGCGACCTGTCTCTTGCAGCTGGGCTGCTGGGCCCGACGAAAAACCGCCCTCCTCCTCCTCCTCCTCCTCCTCCTCCTCTCCTTTCTCTCTCTTCCCTCTCCGCAGGTCCATTTTCTCATCCTCTCCCCGTGCGCCTTTGTTCGACAGCGATCTTTTTTCTTTTCCGTTCCTTTTTTTTCACGTGATTCTATGCCCACTGCTTTTTGTGGCCGTTTCCCCTTTGCAGTTCCTCCAAGGCTGCCGAGTCTGGCCGTCTTTTGGTGCTGCCTTGCCCGCTCGTTTTGAGGGCGGCGAGGCCTCGTTGCTGTAGCGCACTCGTTGTCGGTCGGCAAGACACGCCCATTCTTATCTTTTGCATCCCGCTGCTTTGCGCGTCGCCCACACGCTGCTTCGAGCCTTCATCTGCCGAATTCGGACGGGACGTTGCTCGCCAATCTTGCTTCGGTTCCTTTGGAGCGTGCGGTCGTTTCTTTTTGCCGAACTTCGTTTCTGTGCTTGCAAGGGGCTCTTCTGGTTAACGTAACTGAGTTTGTTCTGTAACTGCCGGGCGAAGAGCTGCGTCACGTGGTGCTTTTTTGGTATGATGTACTCTGTTCATAGCTTGACTTTTATTTGGTTGAAAAGTACCTGGTGGGAAAGGGGGGTGGGGAGCAAGCTGATTACTTCTGCGTGATATCGCTGAACGCAGAAACATCCCTGGCACCTTGATGGTACACAACTGCAATTTCAGCAAGCTTGTTGATTGGTCGACGCAGGGTGGGACAGAATTGATGCAGGGATGACAGGCCGCACCACGACGAAGCTGTTTACTGTCTGCCGGCAAAAGACTGTCCCTCCTAATTAGGAACAGACAGGGAGGGACAAGGGCATGTCAAGTTTGCATACTGCAAACTATTCGAATACACTGCCCCCGCCCCACCCCCCCACCCCCCCTTTTTTTTGTTGCTGGAACTGTGCAGTAAGCACGGTTAGGGCTGCTTGCTTGCGAAGCTTTCGAGCGCATTGTCGCTACGACGAAGTTAGATTTTTTTTTTTTGCAACACAGCTACTCGTTTGTGCTCTTTCTGCTCGATTTTTCGCGAGTGACCTTAACACCTGGACTCCATGTACGCGAAAACTCACGCGAACGCCAAGGCGACGGCGGCGGCGACGGCTGGCGTTCGCTCCGTCGCTTGTGAGCAACCTCCATGCAAGCGAAGGCGGCAGGCGACGCGAACCCGCGACGTGCGCAGCGGACTCCGTGCTTTGCGCACTCAAGCTTAGAAACACGCCTGTAACCTGTTCTCTCCCTTAAAATTTTGTGAGTGTGCCTCATAGTCAGGGCCAAAGGAATATTTCCTCTACGGCAGCGGTGTAGCGGCAGTGGAGATAGCCAAAGGCGTGCTTGCGGAGACGAAGTCACATCACGGGTTCACGGGGGAGGTGTGCTTTCGTTCGGTGCCTGTGCACTCCGGCTTAGTAAAAACACTCCCATAAACTGTCACCGCAGTTTGATTGCAAGTGAGCAAACTATAATTTACCAGTGAGAATGCGCGCCGCGAGTGTTTCTGCACAGTTGGAGCGCAGCGGCACGGTGGATCGAGCGCCGGTACTCGCGGCTCGACACGCATCTCTCCCTGCAGTACGCCCGCTCGCGTAGCCCGCTCCAAATGCTGTTAGCCCTCCGCACCCAACAAGTAGATTGTTTTAATTATTTAAATCGTGCGGGTCTGCCTCTCAGCTACAAAACCAAATATTTTCTCGACGGTGGCGATGACCAAGACGACGGGCGGGTTTCGTGAGATGTACCCGTGAGAAACCGGAAACGGCTTTGGGGGGCTCTGATTGGCCAGTCGCGTGGGGGACTTCCGGGCGACGAGCGAAATTTTCTGTGGGTGTAGATCCGAGCGACACGGCAAGTGACACATGCATTTTGCTTCGCGCGGCGGCTCAGCGTCGCTCGTCGATTTTGCGTCGCTCGTCGCTTGCCGCCGTCGCCTTCGCGTTCGCGCGAGTTTTCGCGTTCGCGCGAGTTTTCGCGTACATGGAGTCCAGGCTTAACGGCAAGGAAAACAGAGTAACCGTACTTCGCTGAAAAAAAAAAACGGGGTTCTGAAGGGACAGGTGAATGGAAGTGGTCGTAGCCTGAAGGCTCTTCGAGATGACGACATCGGGGGCTGCCTGCAACGAGGTGAAAGGACTCGCGATAGCGCGTCTTTTAACCCCGTTGATCGCCTGCAAAACAGCGACGCGGAGTGAATATGTGAAGCGCCGGCAGCCTGGAATTCAGACAGCCCTCCGCTTCCCTTTCCGCGTGCGCGCCTTCGCCTCCTTCTTGTTCCGGGCACTTTCTCTCGGAATAAATGGGTTCTCTGCCGCCGCTCCTTCGCCTCGCGGCTGCCCGCCTTTGTCTGTAGCCAGAACACAGAGGAGAGACGTTCGCTTCTCTCAAGAGTCAATCCGAAATTTCTTCCTTTCTTTCTTTCTTTCTTTCTTTCTTTCTTTCTTTCTTTCTTTCTTGTGGGTGCGAGTGGTTATTGTCAGTGCTGATGTAGTGCTGAGGGTGACCAAAGAAATGGGTTTCTCTTCTGTGGTCTCCACATTCAATGCCGTGCGTGTTTGTATCGAATGCGCATGTCTAGTGTGCCTGTGTGCAGTTAAGAATGATTGGAGACATTCCATACCCAGGTGCTTCTCGCTGTCCTGGCGGCATTTTTGAGAGCGCGAAAGGGTTCTTGCTTTGCCGCGACGAACCTGTTTCTGTCGTCGGGCCTTCTGTGCCCGCCTCTTTTTTATTTTTTGTTTAAATAACATGCGTTTCTGAACTGGAGGCAAAGCTCGAATCGCGACTCCCCGAGAAAAAAAAAGACAAATAAAAACGTCACCTGGTATGTGGTGAGGTACCGCGTTCTGACAGTTCCCTCAAGCGCCTGTTGGCTATCCTTTATTTTTGCTTTTTTCGACGTTCGGACTTGAAAGGACACGAGGTCGATAATTGCTCGGCGCAATTACTGTTCTGAGTAAAAATGTATTATTTGGCTTCTTCGGGGTATGTTGTCGTTTGTCTCGCAGAAATAGACGCGTTTAGCGCAAGAAAATTTACTTTAAATATCTTCCCGCAAGTCTATTGAAACTCGTGACGTCTTTACCAAAAAAGGCGGGTTGCCACCGTTTTGAAATGAATGGTGGTGTAACGTAGCCTCCGAAATCGGCACGGTTGGAAAAAAGCGGCTTTTCCCCGTCAGAAGACCGCCTTCCAGCCAATGGCATCGGCCGATTCTCATGAACCTGGTGGCGTGGGTAGCGTGACAGGGAGTGGCGTGACAATGAACAAGTCCCCTTTTTTTTTTCTGCCACTACCTGCATTGTCAGGCTAGCAGGTTCATGAGAATCGACCGACGCCATTAGCTGGAAGGGGGTCCTTTGACGGGGCAAAGCCGTTTTTTTCTTGACTTGTATGCGACTATAGCGAAATCGGCCGGTGATGGCTACATGTGTATATCGTGTTTTGGTCTCTCAAGCTTTTAGAAATCGGCGTTTTTTGTTCTGCTTCTATTTTGGTCTGCTTACGATTAGAACGCGCTACCGTGCCGATACATGTCGAAGAATAATTTTTACCAGCCGAAAAAAGACGAGGGGCAAGAGGAGAATTTACGCAGGACAAAGCTGAACCAAATTGAACTCGGGACCCTTGGACAGCAGCGCTTCGACGTTCTGTGGACACGCTGCGCAATCAATGTACATCACAGGCGCTGTGTTCGGTGATCTCTTCTTCTTTATAGGTAGCCTCACGCGACATTGGCTCCAGTGGCACTCGGTGAGGCGTGCTACTAGCCGACATGAGTCGTGGTAGCGTCTCTCGTCAGCCCAGCCCGCAGCGCCTGAAGTTGTCAACTGTGAGCCAGTCACGCAGGTTCCTAACCTGCTTCCACCATTCCGAGTTGAAGATTCGGCATATTCGGCTCCAGTGGCCCGTCGATGGCTCCAGTAAGCTGAAGAGTCCAATCACGTCAGGAGGGAAGACATTGTTTTTGATGCAGTACGTCAGGTACCGCGCACGGCAGGTTGTCAAAGCTATGGCACTGATGCACGCGTTGGCACGATTACTCAGAGGCTGACATAAAAGGAAAGAGCCGAAAGTAGAATAAAAGTATTGAAGCAAGGCTGAATGGTGCGCCAGTTAGTATGACATGGCGTAGAATAATTTACCAGCCAAAAAAAGACGAGGGACAAGAGGAGAACCTACACAGGACAAGACCACCAAACTTTCTTCTATTTTCGGCTCTTTCCTTTGGAACCTGCGTGATTGGCTCAGAGTTGTGACGACTTTTGGCGCTGCGGGCTGGGCTGACGAGAGACGCTACCAGGACTCATATCGGCTAGTAGCACGCCTCCCCGAGTGTCACTGGAACCATTTTCGCGTGAGACTACCTATGAAGAAGAGACCACCGAACCCAGCGCCTGTGATGTACATTGATTGCGCAGCGTGTCCACAGAACGTCGAAGCGCTGCTGTCCAAGGGTCCCAAGTTCAGTTTGGTCCAGCCTTGTCCTGTGTAGGTTCTCCTCTTGTCCCTCGTCTTTTTTCGGCTGGTAAAAATTATTCTTCGCCATGTCATACCAACTGGCCCACCATTCATCCTTGCTTCGTGCCGGTACAGGCCAGCTTCTATTTGCCCAGAGTGTCCCTTTAAGTCTCCTTTTTTATTTGAAGCCCATGCGACGGACATCGACGTCACACTTTACCGTGCCTACGGTAATGTTGTTCATTCATAATTTAGTGCCCGGACATTATCTGTTGTGGGGTAATAAAATGCTTCCCGCTGAGTGAGTTTGAAGCTTACTTTACCGCCGGCCAATGGGCACTCGTACACTCAGCGCACTAGCTGCAGTCGCAGCTACCCTCACGAAGCAGCGGCAGAGCGATGGGGTTGGATAGTTGTGCACACAGGTGCCATTCGAAACGTATAGGGTGACTCTAAAGTGTTTATCACGGTATATCCGGTGGATTAAAACGCAAGACTCACTACGGTTGCCTCCGGCACGTTGCAAATCGCGCTGAGCGCGACTTGTCGGCCACGGGCTTGTAGTGGTCGCCAAAAAAACAGGAAATAAAATTCCCATTTTTCATTTTCTGTCTCATAGATCTGTAGGTGTCTGAATTGGTAGCAATCTCGTTTCTGAAAGGCCAATCGTTTTAACAACCGGCGGCCGCGATCCTTGCTCTCTGCAAGGTCACCCTTTTCACCGTTCAGAACAGCGCATATTTGAAGCCGCCGCAGCGGCTTCGTGATTATGGCGCTCGGCTGCTGTCTCGAAAGACACGGGTTCGATCCCGGCCGCGGCGGTCGAATTTCGAAGGAGGCGAAATTCTAGAGGCCCGTGTACTGTGCGATGTCAGTGCACGTTAAAGAGCCCCATATGGTCGAAATTTCCGGAGCCCTCCACTACGGCGTCCCTCATAGCCTGAGTCGCTTTGGGACGTTGACCACATAAACCACATTTGAGGGGCAACTATGGCGATCGAGTGGGTTGGCTGCACGACACGTGACTCCATGGGTGCCGGTCCTCTTTCTCCCTCCTCTAAGGATGGCGCTAATTAACATTTACTGCCGCATCACTCATGAAGCGTTGTATAGGGGCGCTGAGCGCCCTGGAGACCGCGTACTGAGCACTGCCTGTACTGAGCACTGGAGCCGGTCTAAGCACTGCCAGCGCATACTTTTACATCCTACCGCGTGCGGCGCGGTGCGAGCGCCTCATCGTTCAGCCGCGCCTCGTGTATGCATAGCGCGGCTCTCTTCACTCCTCGCGGAGCCGCCGCCGGTTCGCGGTATGCATGGGCAGACAGGCCTCTCCCTATGCGTGTATGCATGCGTAGTGTTAGCTGACTGGCAAGCGCCGAGAGTGAGGGAGCTGCGCACCATGCACGCCTCATTAGATTAATGAAGTCTGGCCGGTCAGCGCGCCAATTTTCGGCAGATTGCGCGCCGGCCTTGCGCCTTCCGTGTACGCTCGGGTTCTCTCCTCCGCGCCGCCTTTCCTCCGGTCTCGCCACGTGTGAGTCGTCTCCAGCGTTTGGTCAGCGAGCGGCGTTTCGACGCCTGCGGTGTTTTCCGCGCAGACCCTTCGCCCGTTGCGAAGCGGATTTCGCGAGTACCGCTGCCCGCCATGTGTGTGTGTGTGTGTTGGTGCAGATCGAGTTTCCGGCCTCCCCTTCCCCCGAAACCTTTCTTCTTTCCGTTTTTTTTTCAACTGCACAGCAACGCTTCTGCGCGGCCTTACCCGGGCTAATTATTGCGGAGGCGTCGCTTGGTGGCTGTTGATTGGCAGGAACGCCGTCTGGATCCTCTCCACCCCCTCCACCCCTCCTTCCTTGCTGTCACAACACGATCCTTCGTCGCATGAGGGGTCGTTCGTTCGTTACAATCCTGTTGTATATACCCTGGCAAGCTGTTGGTACGGCGCGTAGATATGGGACAAGTGCCACATCACCTGACGTGTTCGCTGTAGACATTTTTACAGCGATAGCTGTTAGGCGCCCGTCCCTGGCTTGCGCGTCGTAGTCGCCCGTCGCCGTCGGCGTAACCGGTAAATTCCCTTTATTGCGGCCTGTCACGACTCTTGAGTCCCGGTGTGTTAACGTGCAGGTCTAGTGTCATGCATATCGATACGAGAGGTCACGGTCAGCTATACCAGCTCAACTAGGTTAGCGCCATTAGATTGATCTCAGCAGTGGCTGCTTTCATCGGTGAAGGGGACCTGCCCTAGTGCCATTCGTATTGGTTTTGAGAAAGACGATTTAGGAGACCACGGTGGCTACCCTGGATGCGGAGTCAAGCTGTAGCGTGCGATAGCCTCGTATGTGGATGGGAGCTTTGCCGACTTCTGCGAAGCAAATGATGTCTAGAAGATTGAGGTGGAGTGTATGTAAGGGAGAAGAGGAGCTTAGACAAGATAATTAACGAATCATGCGAACGCGCCTGCAAAACTATATTGAAGATCATAATCTCTTTCCCCCTTCTGTACTTGGTGCCTGGGTGCCTCTTTTCTCCTTTATTAAAGTTTTTGCACAAACGTGTTGTAAATTTATGCCAGGGAAATCAAAAGCATCTTGTGTACGTGCACTTTGCGAACGCACTTGTTGAAAGAGTTCTGCTGACTGACGTTGCTCTTCGACTTCGCAACGACGATTACGCAAAACATCATGTTCTTCGAGCTAGTTCGATCTCGTGTGTCAAGTCCATGTTTTGACTACCATGGAACTGACGCCGTTTAGCACGTGCTGCTTGCTGTCGGTGGCGTTTCATTCGTCTAGACGCTCTTCTGCGGTTCTGTTGAACGTATGCAGAAAGTGGAATTCGAATATGTTGTTTAGTCTTTGGCGGTTGGCGCCACCTAAGACAACATGAACTTTATCCTTTTAGTGGCGTCAATGGGTTTCCGAATCAGGTGCGGGCGGTGCACTGCTGCTATTGCTCGCGTTGCGTTAGCTGTGACGGTATAGTGCGAGAAGCCGAGAGCCAAAGATACTGTGTTGACACGAATTTAATCACCCCACTATACATTGAACAGAGTGGCGTACGGGAGCCCGCTGGATTCCTAAATCCCGGCTACGTGCCTGACTGATACCAATCGTGGTTGCTTGTTACAGTTAAGTCGTACCTTCATTAAATATGAAAAGACGATTTCGACGAATATCCCGGAAGATGGCGCAGGTCGTAGTACTGCACTCCAGCTTTTACGCACGCGGCAGTTACTGGCGGCGAGGAAGTAGTTTTTTTTTTTTTTCAGGTGCGAAATGTGGGTAAACTAGAATTGATTTAAAATGAAACCAATGCGGAGATATGCACGTAAGCAGACACATTGCCGGTTTCTGTTTCGTTGCAACTCAATCTCATTGCAATTCTGTTTGCAGCTCAATTTAATTGTAGTGTTTCATTGGAATTCGGTTTCGCTAACGTTTCTTTTTCTCCTCTTTTTGTTACTCTTCCAGGTAAGCAAGTGCTGCTGTCTTCATTCCAAGTGACCAGACACAACAACAGGTATAGAGAGTAGAATTCGTTTTAACGTTTGCGCTAGGAGATAACAAAGCTGTCCTAAGCTATTCTTTGCTTATTAATGCTTGTGAGCACTGCTTCGTTATTACGGGCGGTTAATTTTTTTTACATTAGTTTTGACGAATAAGTTAATGTTAATCCAACTGCTGACCGGGAGGCCAGCTACACGGCAAATCTTCAGAATTCTCTCCAATTTGTTGGTGTTGTTGTTAGTGGCTATTTATTAATAAAAGAACAATGTAAGGAAAAGATGTTGCTAGCCGCGGCATCTGCCATCGGAACCTGAACCACCTGAGCTGTGACTAGCGAGAATAAAAGGATAGGGAGAGAGAAAGAAAGGAGGAAGGGATAGTAAGATACGGTAGGGTAGGGGCCGGGTAATATGCATGTACAATACAGAATAGGAAATGTAGGGTGCGGCGCTGCGCATGATAGGACTTCCCATTTCTTCGCATGAAGCGTTCAGGACAAATCGCCGATTAGGACTCCACCGCATGCAGCTTTCAGCAAGGTACGCGTAAAAAAAAATAGAAATGGATATCTCTTCGCTGAAAGGGCTTAACTGATTACGAACCTAACCTTGCGTTTGTTCTCGTTACAATAATCCGTTTCACCGTGTACTGTCTCCGAGGCATCAACTTTAAAGGCACCGCTTTGGGTCCTGTCGGGTCCTGCAAATCTACATTATTCGAGTTTAATACGTTGCGACGTACCATTCCGCTTCGGCATTTGTTGCGAAATGTTCGGACAGACGCGAGCTCGCGTAGCCGAATCTTTTGGGACTCTGCAAAGCACGCATTGCACCGTAATCTGCTGAGGTTTCCTGTACGCCATCGTTCCCGCGTTGAGCAAACGAATCGTGAACCCGCGCGAGCGCACGCGCGATAGGGAATCTTCGGACGACGAGTGCAAAGCCTTTCAATCGTGTTCTTCTTCTCTTATCTGGCGCCGTTCTCTTGCCGTCCGGTTGAGCCGAGTAGAAGAAAAGCGGCTCAAAATTCGCCCTTATTCCTGGCGACGATGCTATGCTAGGGATGAAGGACCGAGGCTCGCAACCGGCAGAGCGCGCGGACGGGACGTGGGCGCCGTCCTTCCTTCCTTTCTGCATGACGAGACGGCGCCTTGAAGAGAGAGATCTAGCCTCGGCCGTCGCTGGCAGTTTCGGGACCGATTCGTCCTCGCGCGCTTGCTGTGTGTGCGCGCAGGCAGCGGGGAGAACCGGGAGAAGTTTGCGAATCGGCGCTATCTCATCACTCAGGGAAAGGAGGGAAACGGATTCAGCGCTCTTCTTGTCTTCTTGGAGGTGGTTGGAAAAGGCGCTTGCGCCTTATTTTTGTCGTAGTTTACTCCTCTGCCCGCCCTGCTTTTTGCGAACCGGAAAGCGAACTTTTTGGGTCCCTCTCGAGGTGTATGTGCTGCGCGCGCGCGCTCTCGGGCGCTGTGACAAACGCTCGCGAATGGAATGCAGCGAACGAAATGCATTTCTCACTCAGCGGAGCTGGATCGCTTCTGCTGCTCGCTGAGCCTCGTTTCCTGATTTTTTTTTTCAAAAATTTGTTTCGGTTTTGTTTATCTTTAAACACGTCGTTTCTAGCTTAGGTGTGCGTGCTTTCACAACCCCGTCCTCTCTCTAAGATCCTGTCGCTGCTTCAGTTCGCGCAGTTCCGTTTCCCCGGTTGCTGAATGCCCGTTAGGTGATCAAAAGAAAAAAAATAAGACTAGAGGGAGAGGATAAAAGGAACGTGGCACTCATAGGAATAAGGCAATTCGTCTCCGCGAATGGGGGGGCATCTGACCGGTTTTGTGATCGATTATATCTGGCGTGATGGATGGTCGATCGGTCTCACCGGCGGCCCGAAGCTCGTGAAGTCGCGTTCCGCGCGGTGGCGCTGCACGCAGAGACGAGCGCTATATCGCAGGGGTCATCGCTATACAAAGAAGAGCGGCGTATTGTCGGAAAGCAGCGGTAACAGAACGAGCATAACCGCGACGGAACAAAGTGCAAAGACAGAAGCGGAAGCAGGCTGGGTTCCAAAGTACGCATACAAAAGCGTTGCTTTTTTGACGTTTTCAAAAGTGTTCACTGCAGCCGTGCTTGGATTGTGATTGTCTGTGTTCTGGGGTGTTCTCTTCTGACGCAAGAGGGCACCGCATGCAGCGATGCGTTGCACCCATTGCTGCATTGCTTTCAGCGGCCGCCGAAGCTGCGAGGTGCAATGTGCGTGCCTGCCTACTGTGCACGAAAGGCATGTACAGTGACCGCTGCCTTGTGCGTGTTCGCGTGTCTTTCCTGCGTCCTGCTTATTGGCGCACTTTGTGGAATCACTGTTTACGTGTCCACGGGTGCACTGCAGATACTGCAGGGAGGAGATTGGTATAACGAATTTTCGATTTCTTGTCAAAGGGTGTATTGGTGTGCGTGCTGATTACGTATCTGCTGGTTAAATGTGGAGATATTGCTATCCTTAAACCGAACCGATCAGGATTTATCAGGCTTGCGCACATCTGTGTCTGCGAGGAGGGAGGAAAACCTTGAACCGAGGCTCCCTTTTATACAAGACATCACTTTCTCTTTTTTTTTCTTGCTGTATGGTCATCCAGAATAGCTAGCCAAAAATCATCTTTATAAATTGGTGATTCGGCAATTAATGATGAGTGGTATCATTACTTCGAATGAAGTTATTCGTTATTTGAGTTGTTTCGAAAATCAAGCAAAAGAATTTTTTTTTTTTACCAGGAATCCGTGGATAGTAAAGCACAACTTTATGCAAGCGGTATATTTTAATTAAAGTTGGGATTTCGCGTGCACAATATCAGCGTTATTGTACCAGCAGAACCATTAACGAAGCTTTAACTCTAACAATGGGGCTTGTTTATTACAAAGCCCCTTTGTTCACTGCTCGAGCCCTTTCAACTGTAATGAATCACCGGCATTTTGTTTTACAGCTGAAAAAAAAAATGGAAAAGAATCTGTGAGGGCTATAAAGACGCACCTATGCTCGCAAACGGTCATTTCTCAAGAATTTATGCCTCAGGCTCTAAAGGTAACCCTGAAATTTTGCTTTTTTTTCAATAATATATTCCTTATTAGTTTTTAACAACATACGCAGCGTTGCGCAATTAGTAGTTTTTATGGGCGTTATATTGTGCAGTTTGTCAGTCTGCAGTGCATGGCAGCTTGCGATGTCCTGAGCTGCGCGTTCATGGCGAGTATACGGCATTAGTTGCTGGCGGTTTAGCAGATTTGTCATTTCGCCGCCTATCACTCTGTGCAGTTATCTTCGCCATACTAACTGTTTTATTCACCTTTACCTGTCGGCCACATTAATAAGGTCAGTCCATTTTTTTTTATATTACCATATGTTTTATATCATCATAGACATGTTTCCAGGAGCTAAATGTTACATTAATACTGGGCGTGAATGCAGAAAATATCATACTCTTAAATGCTTTAGTGAAAGGCACTCTTACTTTTAATTGCGTCAGTCTTTAAGCAGTATTGTCGAGGCCTGTTCGTCTAGAATAATACTGCTCAGAAAACACCAAAGTTCAGTTTTCTCTCGCGCCTTCTGTGTAATCTCAGCGGTTGCATGCAAGCGAATCGTTCCCTTTCAGACTTCGCCCGGGCCGTATACGCAGCCTTCACCCGCGTGTCGTATCCTCGACCTCTCATTTCCTTTCTTCGTCTCCGCGGCGCGAATCCTGCCGGCGGACGGCTCCACATGAGATATGCCCTCGTGCGCTTGCACTTCTCGGCGTCGTGAAAAGAAGCCGCGCAGCACCGCCGCATTGCCTGTCCGTGCTTGCTCTGGCTTCGTCCCGAGTCGGCTGGAAGCGGGCAACGTCCTGCAGCACTTGCCACATGCGCCAATCGCGGCGTGGCGCAACGCGCCCGTGCCGTGCGCGCGCGCTGGGAATGGGGTCTTCTTCCCTCGCTACACGACTGAGTCCTGCGGGAGGCGGCAGCGTGGCGAAATCGACGTGACTCCGCGGGGTCCGCTTACCGCGTGTGTGTGTCTTCTCCTCTCCGTAATGAGCAAAGGAACCTAAAGCGTGAGCGCTGCTGGGAGATGAAGCGGAACGAGGGGCCGCCGTGGAGCGCTTTAACGTTGTCGGCCGTGTGCGGTACCACGTGAGAGAACTGTTCGAGGCCTCCTCCTCCTCCTCCTCCTCCTCCTCTGTGCTGCTCTGACAGCCGTTTCTCTCGCAACCATTCCTTTGTCTCGGAGCTGTTAGAGCCCTGTCGTGATTGGACGCCGGACGCTTTGTCTCTTCTGCCGTTACGTGCTGGAGTTTTTATAGCGGGCCCTGGAGCTCGTGATCCTTGTCTTGCTTTCCACCCCTTCCTGCGTGTTCGGGGCAGCGTCGATGCTTTGCCTTGTGTCCGTTGTCTCTTTTTCCTTTATTTGTGTTCCAAGTCCGAGGGCTGCTTCCTGTCTGTGTCGGCTTGTGGGGAGACACACCAGCGCCCCACGAGCAGGAGCACGGAAATGATGGAATTGCGACTGCTGGCTGTGGTATAGCGAAGATCAATGAAAGCTGCGCTAATTTCCGTCCGGACAGCACAATGACTGAAATCGTCTTTGGCAACACTGCATTAACTGAACGTATAACTGCGTGGCTGCTTCAGTGTTCAGTGTAAAGCATGTGCCGTCAGTCGGCGCGTACCTAGGGTTCTTTTCATTGCTTGGCATTGTTACCTTTCTGTTTTAATCAGTGCATGTACGTACCTGATTGGTAGAAAAAGTTGCAGAGGCTGTCAGTGAGTGCATGTCTAAAAGCGAGGGCAAATGTGAGAGAACAAAACCGAGAAATACTGACGCCAAGCAAGGGGCCCATTTAAGAGTTGATTTGCGAATCCGGATTACAGTAGGGATTAAAAAACTGCTGAGACATAGGGCACTAACTCTGTCTTCGCATCTAAGAGTGAAGGCGTAGGTTTCTGGTGCATGATCGATAATCGACGGTTCATGGTCATCGATTTTCATTTCACTCCGCACGTCTTTCTTAATTTGACTTTTTCTTTGCGCTGACGTCATTGCTTAAACATGCGCCAAGTAGTCGAGATCACATTCCTCTTGTAACAGGTGCCAGACAGTGTGAAGTCGCAATGTTTCAGCTAGACGTATGAAGCGCTGCGCGAGAGGCGACTAAGCCTCAACCACTTTTAGAGTCATCCGATCGCCCAAGAGAGAAAACCTCCGTGCCTCCTTGCACCGCTGCCTCGTATGTTTGGGCTTAAATGTTCACGGTGGTCGCTTACGGAATTCGAAGACCCCGTTGGCTTGTCCAATGCTGTGCGCCATTTGTCCCGAGAGACGCTTGATTTTGCCTGTGAGGCAGCCTGTGAGGCTGCGCTCTCTGCGCCTGGAGTTTTCTTGCACATCGTAACTTCCTCCTTGCCCTCAACAAATATCGCAGAGTTCCGTCGGTGAGGAACCCAGTGAAATACTTTGCAGCGGCTGTTGAGGGTCCGCGGTGACATAGCATTGTACAATAAAAGTGACAGGCCCGCGTATGTACTTACTGGCCCATGAAATTGCCAGTCACGTGCTGCGCGCTGTTTTGTAATCAATCACTACGAGAATTTCGAATATCCGGTACGTCCCGTTGATTTTATGTGGCCGTCGGAAAGTGTTGGTGTGGGCGCGGGAAGTGTATTATATGACGTGAGCAAAGCTGAAATTATGTCACTCATTTTTCGCAGCGAGGAGGGGTCGTCGGCCACGACAATCTTGGTGCTCGCGCATAAGCTCTCGAGGCTCCCTATAGTTTTCTATAAATTACAAGTTCAAAATACCTCAATTTACTTGCGCGGTGTTCTCCACTGGCCGCCAACAGATCCGCTTTGGGGTTGACATCTTCGGCCTTTTGGCGCTACCTGCCGCAAGTGAGAACCAGGAGTTGAGGCTTGGCTGACTGCTATGGCGGATCGATATCTACATTCATCTTCGTTGCTGCTTCGACAGGGCGAGTTGAAGCGTAAATTCTGCGTGCTTTTTCGGTGCATTTCACGGTACGCCGCCTTCTGACATGCTTATTTGCGTTGCTAAAAATAAACGTTCTTCTGGGATATGTTTATTTCTGCGCACGTTTATTTCTGCTTTTTTGCAAGTGTTGGCTAGTTGACGTATATGTCTGTCTTCTTTTGGAGTTATATGCCTTATGTTATTCCTATCGCGTGGGTGTTTAGTTTCGCATATAACTTATGTAACTCGTATATACAACGTACTTTTAAGCATCGACTTGTATCCCAAAATTTCAAGTTTCGCATATAATTTTTCTTTTTTCCTAAAAGTGCATAATGATATCATTTTGTAGCGATAGCTACATTACGGCAGCATTTCGAGCCTTCAGCGTGGCGGCGCCGCCACGCTTTCACGTGGTTGGTCACGTGGCGCGGAACAGCTGCCGGCGGCGCGGCGCCGTGACTGATCACGTGGTTCTTCACGTGGGTGATCACATGACCATCCACGCGGTGCGGAGCAGCCGCGGCGCGCCGGCAAAACCGAGCTGCCACAGCTGTGCTCAAGCGCCGTTTCAAGTGGGACGAAGATGAAGGAACGCCCAGTAAAACGTAGCGGCGAAAGACTGGCTTAGCAATTAAACTAGCAAGTTCCATTCGGCCAGCTGTAGCTATCGCGTCACTGTAGGTTTTAACCAGAGCTAAACCGCCGCCAATTTTTTTTTAGTTTGTATTCGTGTCTTATTATCATATAAGTTTTCAGCCCTGAGGAGCTGCTGTATCATAATCCCTTCTCGCGGGTCCTGAACGCGTCTAAGTAATCCACGCAAGGCCGTCTTATTGTGCGTTTCATTTCACCACCGGCAATTCGCAAGTTATCCCGAAGCCCTGTCTTTACTGTAATTAGTGGATTTAATGAGTCTTTGCATGATTCAGGCCGGCTCAGCGCTTTTCAACACATGAGGCCGAACTGGAGTGAACTCTACGTATGTCTCTAATGACTCAGATACCGATGTGGGTTTTGCCTAAGTGGTTTATCGGCTCTACTCGTAGCCTCCTCTGATCTCTCTAGTTTTCTTGAGGCTCATTCATTCCTTCCTCTTGGCAATATATTCGTTCTTCTCTCCATTTCTAGGCAGTTTCACTTAGGTCTCCTCGAGAGAGAGAGAGAAACAGAACGGAAAGGCAGGGACGTTGAATAGGCTACGCCCAGTAGGTTACCCTACACGTGGGGAAAGGAAACAAAGGGTAAAAAAGAAAGGGGAGAGAGGAATGGAGATGAGGTTTGCTCTTTATTCACTTCTGTGGACCTTGAGCTTGGCCTGCTATGGCCGTGTATAATCCTTGTAGGAAAAAAAAAAAACTCCAAGCGTCGTCATCTTGGCACGCTGACGTGTACGGGGACGCTGGATGCTGCCGAAGACCGAGTGGAGTCGGCGCTGTTTCAAGGAGCTCCGCCCCGTAAGCACACGTGCCCTCCACGTTCGTGCCTTGAGCCTGTTCCAGGGCCAGGTATGTGCGCGTATACAGGCATCGTGGCTGGCTCGTCTCCGCGTTCGACGCGCTCCGCTGCCGGTCTCACGACAGGCGACGCGTATCGGAGTGCCGCTGGTCGTTTGTCGGTTGTCGTCCCGCCGAAGAAGACGGAGCAGTTCCTTTGTGATGCGTCTCCTCGTGCTCTGCGAGGCGAATGTGCGGAGAGGCTCTGTTCGACAGCCGTGTCCTTTTCAAGGACGGCTGCTGTTTCCCACAGGGAGGTATAGCTAGTGGTACACGCGCGGCGGGAAATATGGGGCTTGGCGTCGCGCTGTTCGCCGCGCAAGAATTCAGTGCGCTTCCAACGCTGATGCGCATGGACGGTGAATTGTCGGCTGTCGGCTTCTCTGGGCTTTTACCGCGAATGATTCGCCGCGGGTTCTCTGAAGCAATGGCTGTCCTTCAGGCCTGCCTGGCGAAACGGTGACCCTGCAGCGAGGTTTGCAAAATGTGTGCGCGACAAGTTAACGGCGCTCTGGAAGGGGCGAGCTTGACGGTCTCTTTGACACCGCGAGCTTCGAAGCGAGGACCACCAGCAATCTCGATGCAAAGAGATGTAAATGACGAAAACTGCTATTGAGTCTCGCACCCTAAATAAAAGGGAGTATGTTGTCCTCTACTGCACTCCCTTTTATAAAATAGAGCACGGCAGAGGACAGTTTGCTTCTTTTTTACTCCCATATAGGCGTATTCGTGTTTAGAGGGCAGTGTTCGTATAAGGGGTTCCTTGCCCTGTAACAGTCCTTTGCGGGAGTGCGTTGGACGCGTGCATGCAAAAGTTTGACGCTGCCTCGGAATTGATGTTTTGAAGAGGGATAAATATCTGAATAGGGGTCAATCAACTGAGTGCGATTTTTCACTCGTTTTTCGAGCGCTGTCGTTACCCGTGGTGCCGCTGTGACCTGGTATAGTCACTGACACGCTCTCTGATAAATGCTCTGCGTCGGACAGCGGCAGTCCTGATGCGGCCGCGATTGTCAATCCGACTGTACAGGCGCTGCAATGTAAACGAACCCTCGTGCGTGCGCATGTCCAGCGCCCTGCGATAACCCATAAAGAGTCGATGGGCGCGCTGTTCGCGTCGCCGTCGATGGGGATCCGCCCGTCTGAGGAGGGGGCCGGCGCAAATTGGCGCATCCTGTTGTCCTTGCGCCGCTTCGCCGCCTCCACCCAAGTGCAATCAGAGCGTGCGAAGCCAAGGGCAGGCCGGCGGCGTCCGCACAGGCCGTGCGCGCTCCGTCACGCGCCGCTTTCTAGATGCGGCTTTGCGTTTTATGGCATACTGATAACTTCAACGATATGGTGCTGGCGGTGGTAAAGACGCCCAGTGCATAGGAAATGAGCACCCGTCAGCTGCATATGTTAATGTGAGCCAGCCTGTCTACACAAGCGTGATGGCTCCGAGAAACGTCCGGTTTGTTCAGGCGAGTTTGGAATCGCAAGTCTAGGCCGATGAAGCAAATGTTCTTCTGCCGCTTCACTGTTTTGTTTAATGCGCGAAACGTGAGACGCCCGATTTGATTACTGTTATCGTTTGGATTTAGGCCACCGCGGTTTCTCTGTGGTTGCGGCGCTCGGCCGCTGACCCGATAGACGCGGGTTCGATTCCGGCCGCGGCGGTCGCATTTCATTAGAGACGAAATGCTAGAGGCGCGTTAAAGAAGCCCAGGTGGTCGAAATTATCCTGAGGCCTCCACTACAGCGTCTCTCATAGCCTGAGTCGCTGTTGGTTGTGAAACCTCATAAACTAACTACTTTTAAGCAAGAGAATTGTCTAACGATGAACGGAATCTACTCTATGAGGCGTCTTTTGCAGCTCCCTGTCTACTAGACTGGCAGAAACAGCATGGTGTACTTACAAGCGCGCTATACTGTTTCTTTCACTACAAAAGCAGTGCTATAGTGTATCCCCTCTGGACTTTGATGTCGGTTGTAGTGAAGGCTGCACTCTTCTGAAACACCACCCTCCGGGCACCTGCCGCCCCACCACTTTAGCTAGGATAAAGGGCTTACCGTCTACCCGCCTTCATCCCGCAGATAAATTCTCAGTAAAAGAGAAAAAAGTGCGAAAGTGATTACCGAGGGTAAATCTAACTGCTCTCTCGGAACTGTATCATCAGATGTCTGATTGTCCCATTTTTTTTTTTTACTGAGAAGACAGTAGGAGTGTTAATATACTAAAATGTCGCGGTCTATTTTTTTTTAAACAGCGCTTCACAACCAGGCCAGATAATAAGAGGGGACACACAACCGCTGCCGAACTTACAATTGAATTTTATTGGAAATAAGCAAGTCGACTTATACAGACAGCAAACCTTGGCAGATGTGAATAGTCGAACACAGTAAAACCGCCTCAAAATGCGCGTCAGTTACCGCCGATCCGCTATCCACTGTGGAGCAGGCTCATTCCCCTCGAAGATAACGTCACAGATGGCTATCCGCTATCCACTGTGAAGCAGGCTCACTTCCCTCGAAGATAACGTCACAGATGGCTATCCACTGTGGAGCAGGCTAATTTCCCTCGAAGATAACATCACAGATGGCTATACCCGCTATCCACTGTGGAGCAGGCTCATTTCCCTCGAAGATAACGTCACAGATGGCTATACCCGCTATCCACTGTGGAGCAGGCTCATTTCCCTCGAAGATAACGTCACAGATGGCTTACTGACGCACTCATTCATGTTCCTGATATTAATAAACGCCTAGGCTATTTCCCCGGTGCGCCGATCGTTATGAACAAACAGTTCACTATCGACGAAAAGCAGAGTGAATCTTCACTTGAAGTAATGCTTAGTCATGTTTGTGGCTTTCTTATTTTTTTGTTGATACTTAAGTGTTGTTTGTTCATAACAAAATTCCCACCAGGAAGAAAGCTGAGACCTTTCATACTGTCAGCCAAATGAATAGGTACGTGCGGTAGTAAGCCATCTGTTACGTTATATTCTCGGGAAATGAGCCTGCTTCACAGGGGATGGCTGATCGGCGATAGTTGACGCGTATATTGAGAGGGTTTTGGTGTGTTTGACTGTGCGCATCTGCTCAGGTTTGGTGTTTGCATGTATAAATTTATTAGCTTATAATTTTCAATGAAATTAAATTATAAGTTCAGTGCAGTGCGTGTGTGCCCCCTCGTTCTGTGTCCTGGTGAAAAAAATTGTGAAGGAATACCAACTCGCACAACCATTCGCTCTTCTCAGAGAGTGAATCGTGTATGTTCTCGAGAAGCACCAGCCACTGTCCCAACGCAACCAACCCCTAGCTTGCGGTTTTGCAACTAAGGGACTCTGAGTGCCGTTCACGGTTCGCAGGTGATTCAACATAAACCTCGCACACTGCATGACCCGACCCGACCCTTTCCTACGCTCGACCTGTCTTGACCTGCCAACGTTTTGCATGAACCCGACGAACCGGCTCATGCGTTGCCGTTGAAAGAGCGAGCTTATGTTACTGCGCCTAGAGTCCTTATAGATAAGTTTAGAACGTACTATAGTAGGATACACTTGGCAACAAGTGACAGATGTGTTCCGTCCCCTTGGCAACAAACACGTTTGGCTAGTCAACGCTACGTATTCTTTATTGTAATCCGCATTTGTTCCAATGTTATAGAAAACAAGAGCGTACAGACAGCTCAGGTATTAGATGAAAGGCCGCTGAACAGCGCCTGGAAAAAACGAAAGCAAGAAATAAGGCTGGGCTGGTTGTTCTCTGTCGTTCTGAGCTAGGCGTCACAAACTGCGACAGTTTCTTCGCGGAACAGTTTTGCTCGGTACAGAGTCCTGGAAAGTTTTCTATATACCATCGGTGCTGCGACTCTGCATTCTTTACTTAAATCCCCCGCTCAGTTGTTGGCTGAGGTACGTTCTCCAAACGCCTCTGTGTTTACTGCTTGTTTCGGGTATATGCTGCCCCCGCCCCCCAAAAAAACAAAAACAAAAAAAACGTGCTCGCGACGTTATTTCAACCCGTACTTTCCTCTTTTTTTCCAAAACTGTCTCACCCTGCCCATTTTTCAGCTTCTTTGGCGATCGCTCTCTTAATTACGGGGTTTAAACGCAAAGTAAATGCCGGAACCAGCTGACGCTTTTGAGAAAGAGTTTGATGCGGAAGCAAGCGAGGGTGCAGCTTCGTGTTTCGAGCGTTTTCGTCGTTCACAGCCCCCCTGGGTTCCGGATTGTCTCGAAAGGCCGCTTCGCTTACAAACGCTGCTTCTCAGACAAGAACACCACGAGAAAGGGAGGGAGGGGGAAGGGGGAGGGGGGGGGGGACCGTGAGGTGCGCACCCTTGAGCCGCTTCTTGGAACGGCGTCGCGTTCTTTTGTAGCGAGGCCCCAATTTCTTGAGTGTAAAGACAAAGCGGACCCGAAGCCCTCGCGCGGTCGCTGCGTACAAGGAAGGCTGCTGTCGGAACCACGCGCTTCCGGGAGAAAAGGGGGCGGGCACGTTCTCATTTGCATATTCGAGCGGAACCATTGCCGCCGCTGCAGCGTAGCGTTCCTTAGCCTTTTTTTTTTTTTGCTGTAATTTCCGGCTGCTTATATTCACTTTCGCGTATAGCGAATCTTCGACATGCGTGCTCTCACTACGGGTGTTCTAAGGAGCAAAAATTGCACATCCAATACTTTGACGCTTGCTTTTTGCATGAACAGTATTTCCGAAGTTTATCAGAGTTCTTAAAGCTTTCGACGCGCCTGTAATGCCACCGTTTTGGTCGGTGCCGCCGTGAAAAGCACATTAACGTGATAAAATGTAGCGGTTATATAATAAAGCACGCGCTATTTTACACGGTTGCGGCGCAACTTTAACTGGGCAAGCCGGTTGAGGTCTGGCGTTTCTGGTTACGCAACCCTATGCCAATAACGGCGGCGTCTTTATTTTGTAGAAATAATGGCAATGGCACCTGTGATATGACTGTCATGGTTACAATATGAGGCGTCAAGATATAAAAGGGGCGTTCCATTCGCAATGCAGACCGTGCTGGCTGCAGCCGTTCCCTTTGCCCTCATCCGTCCCATCGCAAATCGCGTGCCGGCGCTCATCAAGAGAGTTCGCGTCCCGTACACCCGCGGCGCTGTTTGCCCGTGTCGCTAGCCTCGCGAGCACGAAGGGAACCGCTGCTTATGTGCCAGCGGCATTGCGGCGTTATATAGTTTGCCACATCTGTGCTTGCTCTGAGCATTGCGTCACCTTCTTCGGGCAGAGATAACGGCGGCGAAGACCGAGGCGGCAAATGGGCGAGGTTCATTATTCAACGCCTTCCTTCATCCTGGCAACCCAGCCTGTGCCCCTCCACACGCAGCGCGCTTTCCGACGCGCTCTTTGGTGCATTCCGGAGGTTTCGCTTCCTCTGTGGTTCCTTTTTTTTTTCCCCTTCCGTTTTCCGTTGAACATCGCGGCTATTTTTATTCTCTCGCATCGCGTAGCCCGTCGGTCCACCCGTGACAAACACTGAAAGAGGGGAAGTGGGAGCACGATGTTCTCGCTGGCGTGACGGTCGCCCCACACGCGACACTAGACAGTTTTAGCTGTGCGTTCGCAAGTGCTTGCGTACGCAAAGAGCTACGGCGCTGCGTGCGTTACGCTGTCCGCTCCGAAGTATAGTTTTAGCTGACCGTGCCGTAGCGTCCCTCCGGCGCACGTGGTGCCATCTAGTGACAAGAAGTCAAACCACAACAACGCTCGGTTGAAGAAAATTTCATCCGTGATTACTGATAACTACTGTGAGTGCATTGGGAGCCTTTTTTGTTCCAAGAAGAAAAACTATGCAAACCGAAGAAAATGCAAGATCTGGCTAAAAGTTAGAAAACTGCTTCGCCAGGTGTCGTTGCTACGAGGAAAACACACTGAATATAGTTAGGCCTAGGAGCTTGAAGATCGCCAAATTATCTGAAAAACAGGGGCTAGTTATCGCTTATACCGCTACGTGTGGGCAAGATTAGGCGAAATAAAAGCGAACCGCTACCATTTTAGCGAGCTATTGCGTCAGAGAATCCAGCGGCGACATGTATTTATTCCGAAGCGGGCGAGCAGGGCGCCGCCATCTTGTCAAAGTTAGCGTACGCAAGCCACGCAAGCGCCGCAACGCAAACTCCGCTGGCTATCGTACGCAAGACTACCGTACGCAAGACGCAAGGCTTGCGCTTGCGTTCTGCGCATGCGCACTACCGTCCCCGCAAACTCCTCGCGTACGCTAACTCTTTGCGTACGCACAGCTAAAACTGTCTATTATCGCGCGGGTGGCACGCTTGTGTCGTCGTCCACGGCCACCCGCATCCCTTGAACCGCTCAATCGGCATGTGTCGATTTCCATGTTATTCTTGGTGGATGCTTATTATGACTGCACTCTCCAACAACTGCGGTAGTATGATGATTTAAGAGGATGGAGTTTTTCCTGCACGGGTGCAGTTTGGCTGTTAATTGTTTCTGTCCATCTTAGTCTTGGTTGCTTTAGTCCCGCTATAGAAGGCAGGCGGACGGGAGGCATATGTGAGCATCGCTATTTCTATTGATTGATTGATTGATCGATCGATCGATCTCAGGGAGGGATTTTCACAAGGTGGATAAACTTGTTTCCTGTGAGGGAGTGTGTGATCGCACGCAGAGGTTAACCTTACAGGAGGGAATTTAGGGAATGACAGCCCCATAAAACCCGGCAACTAGTGTGGCCGAAAGAGATTATCCCGTTTGCTGTTTACCTTGTACAAAATGTAAATTAACCCAGTCGTGCTCTTCCCATCACTCAACCCCTTCACTCGACGGCACTCCTGTCCTGGTTTGGAACGGGCGTCGACTTGACTGTAGATCCGTCAAGTGGCACCCGAACCTCACATCTAATAGAGCGTAAAAGAACGGAAAGCGTCGGCGGATGCCCTCACGGTCATTTCATACTCCTCAGAATACAGTCCAGATAGATGCGACAGTAACAAAGCAACATACCGGACGAAAGGTGTCTTTTGTTCGAGGTTGTGTTAAAACATTTATCTGTGTGTCGTGTCATAGATAAATGTGAAATGTGGCGCCCTGGCGTGTCCCTCTGCTGTAGCCTACGTGATGACTTGACCGCTTTTGCATCGCAGTATCTGGAAAAAAAAAAACGCAAACGGAGAGGGCCTACATTTCCAGTGCCGCTGGATGAAAGTAGTGCCAGCTTTCACCGCAGCTAAATTTTCCTGCCGCGCCGCGAATTTTCCTCACCTTACGCTCCGCCACCTTTTCCACAGGCTACGCCTTTACATAGCAAAGGGTACCGCACCGAGCGTTTTATTACTATTTGCGCCCACATACACGTTTGCTCCTCACAATTTCACCCGCGTTCGAGATCAAAAACCGTCGGCCGCGTACTTCGGAATGCATTTCGCAATTCCTTACAAATCGCGCCGCCGGATCTTTTGACGCAACGCCTGCGCTTGTGCCGCATTTTAATGGTTCTTACGGGTCGCCTGTGCTCGTACCGGATGCGAGAAATGCGAGAGGCTCCTCGGCATTCGTAAAACATTGCTTCGTTCGAGAGAGAGATGCCGCCATGCTCGCGTGTAGGCGTCGTTCTTCGACGCCTACACGCAGACTTTCGATGCGCGCGTATCGAACTTTGTCATTTGATTTCCAGATCGAGCGCATTCGCTCGTCCGCGCTTTATCAAAGGCGACCTGGTGCCTACTCAATACACGTATGCCCGAGTCTTTTGATCCTTCGCAAACCTCCAGTGCTCTCGTGACTGCAGCGCGCGCATCTTTTATTTTGCTAGCAGCCAGGGCTGTGGAGAAGCTTGACTGATGGCCGATTGTGGCTTACAGAACCGGAAATCTATGGACGAATGTATTTGCGTTCGTACAAACAGATTGAATTAGGTTGTGCAAGTGAGTCACGTGACACAGTTCGCACTGTATATAACCGAGGGATTCTTTCCGGGGTGGGAAATTCAGAACAGGCGTCATTTCGCGATAACAGATTGGCAAGATCATCGCATGTTGCACCCAAGTGCGCTTAAGCCGAACCGCGGGTATAGAGGTTGCATAGCACATGCCAGGAACGGGATGACGGCAGCAATTTAACAAATGCAACTGCAAGTACAGTCTTTGTCAAAAGTATGGAGCCCAAGGGATCTGCTTCTGAGGCTTGCAGCGCGGCTCCTCTTGCATGCTGAGGGACCTTAACATTACGAAGGCGGGACGAACTTAAGTCATCAACCCTCCCAAGCTTAGGTCTGGTAAATGTGCTTAAGAGCCCTGCTACAAGGCTTGGAAGCAAACAACTTGGGCTGTATATTTTTGATCAAAGACTGTACGCCGAAAGGCGTCCTTTATGGGCGCAACACTTGCCGTTGTAGCAACCCTTCCTTCCTCGTTCTTTGTATTGGGGTCCGTTTGTATTCCCTGCTTTATTAACAGACGCTTGTTTAAACCACTACTTGCGATTGTAATGACGTCTTCTTAATGTGCCCGGCCTCTTCGGCCACTTGGGTGGTTTAAAGTGTACCTCCTTTCTTTTTTCCGCCGTGAAAAACGTAGATATTCCAACCTGAGAACTCGGGCTCAGTGGGGGAGCGAGTTTTTTATTATTATTTTATTCGGGCATGCTTGGTCTGAGTTGGAAAGGGAATTTACTGTCGCCTGACGAGGCCCCGTCACCCATTACATTGCTCAGCAGGATGGCAATGGACAAATTGCAAATCAACATATGCAGTCAATACAAAGTAGACACTGGTCCATAAAGCAAGAAAGCCCACAACACCGCCGTATGCTTATAAGTCGTTAGAAGAAAAGGGAAAATAAAACAGTCAATAACATACAAAAAACAAGTAAAAAGGATGTGCATATTTTACAAAACTAAAGAGCGTAAACCGTTTATGGGGGTGATAGAGAAAGGAGGTAAGTTTATACCCTTTTCTTGAAGTTATACGGGCATGAGCTGCTGCTGAAATTCCGTAATGCGTGGGTGTTTAATAATTCACCAGTTAAGTACCAAGGTTCTATGTGCTATAGTTTGTTCTCAACAGACGCATTTAAAAATGACTATGCCTGAAATGGTACGGTTTGCTGTTGTGTGGATATAAAGCATAAAACTGCTGTGCAGATATAAAGCAGTGTTCTAGTTGGTGGAAGTTCACGCGTGCGAATGTTCGAACCGCCACTTCTGATGCATGCTGGCAGATATTCTTGCTAGGGCTGTCATATCTTTGCTGGCCTGTATGTACCTTACTTTATTTACCGTAGCACCTGCAGGGTAGTACCGCTGCCCACCGCCCTGTTCTCATGTGTACAGGTGCGGACAAAAGTAAACGGAGCACGCGATTTTCTTCGAATATTTTTCACGCCTTAGCTATAATTGAATTTTTTAGTAATGGCAAGTGCGCGCTGGCAGTGCACGCTGGCGAGCTTTCTCGCGGACTAACAGTGTTTCTTCATTTCCATTTGGGAAGGCGTGATTGAACTTCGAACGGAGTAGCGTGATCGGTTTACTTTATGTCCGCACGTACCTGTACTTGTTGACTGACCTGTGGCGCGCAAGCCCGAGTCCTGTGGTGCCACGCAGGCCATGCAGAAGCGCCAGCTTTGTTTGACCCGCGACTGGGTCGTAGACTCCATCCGGCCGATCGAATTTCCGCCGGGAAATGGCGCGTCTGCTCCACGCGGGCTCATCTGCCGAGTCCAGCGTTCCCTTTGTCGTCGTGTTTCCTCCGTGGTGCAGCGTGGCGTCCGTTCTCCGTTATTGCATGCGAGTCGCTCTCGCGGTCACCTGGCTCGCGTGTCTACCGCTATCGTCCCGTTCAACAAAGCGGAACCGGCGGTCATGCCACGCTCGCCTGTTGCTTTGTTTCTCGCTTGTTTATCGAGCGCTATGCCTGCGGCTGCTAGCGGTCGTCACGCGACTGCCGATGGACGAGCTGACCGAGCGGAGTGCGCCCACTGCGTGCCATACGGTGCTCGTGACCTTAGCAGCTTTGCCTTTGGTGAAGTTGTTCTGCGCGGACCCAAGGCCTCACCTAAATGCACGTTGTCGTTCGCCAGCCTGTGCATATTTTCGCGGCGTCTGAAGAAATACTTGCATAATATCCTCTTTCCAAATAGCACATTTAACTGGAATTACATGTCTTAGACTTGGGCGTATAATTATGATGGCAACTCATTTCAAGTTAATCCTAGTCAAGCGATTCTGGTTACAGCAGTGTTCGAGCACCTACTTTCCCGATGTTTCTCGCTGTTTTGTACTGAAAGAAAGAGATCGTCCAGAACTGTTATGTGCAGCTTAGCGAGCCGTATAGTAAAACGTCATGGGTGGTTGTCGCTGTATATTCGTAGCTGCACGGTGTATATTCTTAGCTGCGCGTAGAAGTCGCTATACGTAGGTGTCCCAGCACTGTCACGCCTAAGGGTCCGTCATGATCATTCCGATCAACAAAGGAAATTTTTACCCATTGCAGGGAATTCGGGACAGCGCGCCAGCCGCTGCCGGTGTAAGCCCATCGGCCTATCGCATTCTGTCTTGCAACCACTCCGTCATTCTCTTTCGTTCTCGCGTCACGGATGATGTCAACGCTCGATTTTATAATGCTCAAAGCCATGCATCGCGTGGTGGCAGCCAAGGGAAACTAAAAGCGCTTTGCCCGAATTCCTGGCAATAAGGAATGTCGCGCCCACACACGTTGACTGGTGCCACCATTACTACGAGCAGTTATATTCAGTCGAATTATACTCACTGCTGGGCAGAGGCCCCCGTCTCTCCCCGTCCCCCTGCAACGCGACACGCGCCCTCTTCATACGAAGACTCATCAATAAAATGCGCCTCGTTAATTTAGTTTTCGCGTCGACATCGCCTCAACTTTCGTTTTCGGTCACTTCATTCAGCATCGTCCGTTCTCCTGCATATAAATTATCTTGTTTTTCTTTCCGCTTTCTTGAGCAGCTACAACTTCTGTGTGCATGAATTAGTATGCAGCACCAGGGTTCATTATATCTGCCACTGGACGGCTAAACCTCTACCGCATCGCTCTAATTGGTTCAATTTCATTAATTGACCGGAGCGCGGCTTCGTCTCGTGCCAAGCACGGGCGAAATGCGCCAGTCTGCCGCGCAGCAGCCTCTTTAATCGACAGACCGTCTTGCGGCGCCTGCTCCTCAAGGTGAGAGAATGCGTAACATCCGAAGCTCTCACTTCGCGAAGATATTAATTACTCGCGACAGTTGCCGGAGTGCTCTTGGCAAATGAAAAAAAAAAAAACCAAGTGTTCTAAGGTGTCAGAAGAAGGGAGGGGAGGGGATAAAAGGAAGGGGGGGGGGGGGAGGAGTTCTTCTGGCTGTCGGTTCCACTTTGTTCGCACCGCGTGTGCTCTGAGCGATGAACTGCGTTGAACGATGAACATTTATGTCCCTGCGCCGTTGCACGCTGCTCCATAAATGGTGCAGATTCGAAGAGGAGCAGCGTGACGCTCCCCTGTAGCATTCGCCCCCTGCACAGTCACTCAGGCGGCCGGAGCGACCGTCGTCACAGTGCGGCGGGCAAATTAGGCCCGCGGCGCGCTAATTGCGCCCGCCCGCCTGTCTGGGGCCGAGACGCGCTGCTGCAGGCAACGACGGCCGAAGCTGCTCGGCCGCATTTGGGGCACCCCACGCCGCTTAATCTTCCTCCGCCTCCTCGTCCTCTCGCGCTTCGCGCTGCCGTCTTCGGGTTGTGCCGAGGCCTCCGCTTTTAAATCGACCCAAGTAATAAATTAACCACGCTGCCTCCGCCGTCTTTGGGTGTCGGGGAAGCGTCTGCAGGCTCGCGGATCGCTGTATACCTCGGTCGCTGAAGTTTCGAGCTAATTTTTTTGTTAGTTCGGGGCTCCTGCAATTTAGCGTATTGATTCCTGCTGTGTAGACGTAAGACATTTGTCAATGCCAGCTTACTGTGAACGAGAGCTTGACAGCTCGTTGTTGGCCCTGCTCGATTTGAGTGAGTGCTCCTTTTGCCTTTCCTCGAACAATGATGCGACGTAACGGGAACTGCCTGTACACGGTGACGCTATGGCGGACTCTTGAGGGCCGCTGAGTACTGCGTACGTTACAGAGAGCGTCCTCGCATATTTTTTTGCACGGTGGCTGACCCTCCCCACATCGCCCAAGCCCCCTCCCTCTTTCGTACTGTCCTGGCACAAAAACGCATTTTTGCTCCGCGGGTGCGGGCGGCAGAGGGCTGTGTGTCGTAGCTGTTGCTCGGGTATCAGGTAACAGCGGGCAAGTTGCGATGACTCGTTACTTTGGAAGCCTCTACTCGGGCTTCCCCTGAACGTCTTGTTTGCACGGTCCGTTTATTCTCAGGTGTAATTGTTTGTTTGCCACCGATGCGCCTATACCTTGTTTCTGCCGTTGCCGGCTAGTTCGCTAGACTGACGTGTTCTGTCCATTGTTCCTTCAGATGGATGCGACGCAAGCATGAAACTACAAAGCCTAAATGCTCGCAGTGTACATGTCTATCGCGTCATCGCCTCCGCTGAGCACGTGCTGGGCTTATGGCCGCTATGTGGTGCTTGCTTATTATGCTGACGTTTAGGAATGCTAGAATCGTGACGTAGTTTCTCCCGACTTTCCGTCTCCTCTCCTCGTCCTCTGTGTCGCCTGCAGTTCTTGTGCGCAAGGTTCCGCGTCCTATGCTATATCTGTGCGCCAGCCAGCGCCAACGCCGCACAGATGTTTCCGCTCTCCGGGGGTCGAGCACATGCTCGACCTATGACAGCTCTTTCCTTTTTTGCCAGTTTGCCTTACTTCTCTGTCGCTTCCATCTGCCACACGTTCGCTTGCTTTCAAGTGTACACTGAGATCGCTGCCTCCAGCCTCCCTGCTGGGCAGGGCCGTTACAGCAGGCTCTCTTACTTTTCTCCGACTTTCTATATCTAGGTCTGATTTCTTGTCGGTGACTTGCCCGGTGTCGCGCGTTTCAGCTGACGCACGTGTAACAGCTGGCAATAAAGGATGCGGTGCAGAGGGCGCGCGTACGCTTTGCGATTGTATACCGCAGCGATGAATATGGTGTGCTCAAGGGTTGCCAAAATGGACAAAACAGTCTCTCTGACTCCGATGTCAGTGCCCGTTAAGAAACCCTAGGTGGTAGAAATCTCCGGAGCCCTTCACTACGGCGTCTCTCATAGCCTGAGTCGCTTTGGGACATTAGACCCCCATAAACCAGTCTCTCTGACTCGGCCGAACGGCAGGCTTTTTGTCACTCGCGGGTCTGTTGCGTAACTGATGCGACGTCATCTGACGAGTGGGGCCGGCGCAGCAAGTGGGGGGGAGAGAAGACTAGCAGGTTTTGTGGGCACAGACGCGCTTCGGTTTAATTATCTTAAGCTAGAGCACGTGGACTTTTTTAAAGCACCGCTAGCATCATAGACAGCCTTTAAGCTGTCTCCAGACCTGTACTCAAATTTTTGTGAGGTATTCCGCGAACTTGTGCTAATAAATTGAACGGTATAGCTGCAGATCGGCCGCGGATTCTAAGAACAATAATATGAATAAAACAACCAGTGACACGGGCACCCAGTTAGAACTCCGAGTTGTCTGAAAGGAAGTGGCAACGTCAGTGTCTGGGCCTAACTGCGCTCCTTACTGCACTTCGACTACTTCGACTCGTTGAACGCATTCGACTTTTCAATACAGCTTGGACTGTGCACATTTCCTCGTGTTTTCACCTTTTTAGCTAAAAGCCAGCCCACTGCGTGAGGGTCCTTGTCTCTCGCCGCTGTAGGCAGCCGCTCTCTCTGCTGACAAACGGGCTTTCATTGGCTCCTTGCATCCACGTTCCTTACGTTCCTTTTAAGTAATGCATCATTATTCCATCAGCACATCAATCCCGAAGCCCGCCTCTTTTTTTAATTGCTTCTGTGTGTTCAGTGTGGCTCTTTTTCTTTTCATCAACTATCTTCTTACGCGGGTATATTCGTGCCATTTACGTAAGCCATGGCTCGTACACTGCACGCTTCTTGGGCATCTTAAAGTGCCAGTCTTAACAACTGGCGAGCTCTTATTTCACTTCACCCTTGTCCGCAGGTGAGATATTCTTCGCGCACTATGATCATAAGCCAGTTTCATCATTGCTTCATGAGTACGCGAAATTTCCACGGAGGCTACGACTTCGCATCTCGCCTAAAGAAATGAAAAACGCCTCCAGGTGAGTCAAAGGTCTTTAGTCTACGTTTATAGATCTATAAACTTTGCTTTACTCGCCACTGGTTGCACACATCGACGTCATTTGCACTGGCCTCTTTGTTACGTTCCTTCATATCTAGTGCACAGGCTTTTGAAAGCGTAATCTCGCCTGTCGTTTCAATCTGCACGGAGCCCACATCGCTCACTTCGAAAGAAACTTGCACTCCTTTGTTTCGACTATGGCTCGCTATCTGCGAAGTTACTCCGAGGCGCATTTGCAGCGACGGCGCGACATTGTTTCGTCTTCGCATTCTGTGGCCGCGTCGCCGGTTGCCGAGAGGGGGGCAACTTTTGAGAATGCACGACGCATTTGCCTCTAAAGCACGCTCCCTGTGAATAGCGTTGCCCGCATTGTCAGCTGCGTGCGAAGCCGGAAATTTTCGCTCAAGACCATTATGCAAAGTAGAGCGGCCGTGGGCATGTTATACGTATACGCGCTAAAGGGGCATTGATCTCGAGGCATACAGCGCCCGACCAGTCCCAGTAAAAAAGGGGGGAGAGTGCAATGAATGAGAGTGCAAAGTCATGTTCTCGCAACCGTTCGTCTCTCTCCGTTGTGGAGTTTCTTTTCTTCGACCGGCGGAGGAGAACGTGGCTTTGCCGCCGCTTATGGAGTGCATATCTGAACTGAGCGACAGGGACTTTTTTTACTCGTGTTTATTTGTTTACCGTCTTTCTTCTTTTTTTTTTTTCAAATTTCAGCTTAGCGAGAAACGGCGCCCGCCAAAGAGTGCAGGAAGTGCCTTGCCCAACATGCAAGGCGCGCCGAGTTTTGCTTCGATACATCCTCGAACGGCCGGGTACGCGCGGTAATGCGCGAATCGCTTCCAAGCGTCACTCGCTCCGCACAGGCGCCTTTTTTGCTGCTTGCGCAAAGTTCTCTTGGAAGCGCTGGCCTGTTTTGGCGTTGCAGATTGCGTCGATTCTTTTTTTTTTTTTTGGCGCGGGTGAAAAGAGGGAAAAAAAGGGCGTGGCAGTTAAAAGGAGCTTCTTGCCTTTAAAGACGAGTGTTGATTTTCTATCGCGCTGCGCTGTCTCCATTGCGCGCTGCTCAATGACACTGGCGAGACGGCAGGAAGTAGCCGAGAATGTGGAGTCGGTAAGAAGTGAACCAGGCGTCCTTGCCCGCTTGTTTGTGAGTTTTGGTAGGTGCTGGCGAATGCCGTTTGGCTGGTTTAGAATGGGCGGCTAGTACCAAAGCGTTTATATAAATCTGTAATTATATGCGTGCATGTTAATAAGAGAAAATTGACATTACGGTCGCTAAAATGTAGCGCGAAATTCGGTGACGTCTTGTGTTCAACTCGAATGATGCGAGCTCGGCAGTTGGACGCGCCTCTTGCAACGTAATGTGGCATGGCCGATGCTAATGTCACGATGTCGTTGCGGAACCACAGGTGATCACACACAGAGCAACAGTAACCAAGTTTGCCCCGGAATTCGTTAAACGTCGTATTGATTCCTTGATCTTTTCGCTTTTCTCGAACGCCTGCCGCTAAAAGTTGTCCCCGACGATAGTCCTTTGTTTTGAGTTATTATTTCGTGTTTTGAATGCAATAAGCGCGCTCACATTCCTTCTGGTTTGTCACATTCTCCCTGTTGAGCTATACGTCAGCGTCGCTGTTGCGCCAAGAGCGCTTGTGCCGGACACTGAACAGAGTTTCGCGCCCCTCTCGTGGCCGCCGCGCAGAAGATTGCCGACCAGTGTTCGACCCGTCGATCTGCCCTCGTTTGCGATCAATAAGCTTTGTGAAAATTGCTTTGAGGCGGTGTCTCCGGTCGCTCGTCTCTCCGTCCTATGCCACCCCCCTCCCCCTCCCGCCCACTTTCTCTCTCTTCGCTTTCGGGTGCAGTCCATCCCCTGAATTTTTATCAGCTCCCAGCGGGCCACGGAAAGTAGAAACTCCGTGGAATGGACGGGGACGATGGTGTGCGAGGGTATCGGCGGAGGGGGTCGGCTTTCGACGACTTCGGCCTTGGCTCCGCAAATTATTCGGAATGCTTGGCATTGCGGCGTCGAGCATCCCCTTAATTACGCCTCCTCCCCATCCCCTGCCCTCTAGTTTCTCCAGCGCATTCGCTGGGGCGAACTTTCTTTTAATAATCTGGCGAGGGCGGGAATGTGGGGGAGAGGCCACGGCAAAGGGAGCGGCGCTCCTTGTAACCGGCGCGCTTTTGAAGTGGCCCCTAATGCGAACCCCGTGGCCTCCGTTGTACCTCGGGCGCCGGTTGCGCGGTTTGCCTAAGAGCGTTAAACGTACCTCGAAGCAGGTTTCGAGCGAGAAAGAGAGAGGGTTGGAGTATGGGCAGGAACTTCTTTATTTTTCCGCTTACGCCCGGTTGTTATTTTGGGAGATGTCCTCTTTTTTTAGTCTCTGTAGAAGCAGTTTTTTTTTTTTTTCGGCCATCTTCTGATACTGTGTTCGCTGTTAGTGACTATGTACGAGTTCTTTCCTCCTGCCTAGAGTCTCTGGCTTCCATGTTTGACCCTTTTCTGTTGTGTTGTGTTCGGAGGTACTCGACGAGCGTTGCAAATTACACGAGGCATCGCTAATTACGGGCATCAAGTATCATAGATTAGCTCAACGGCGCTGACATTGGAAATTTTGAGATCACAGTAAACTGTCTTCGGCTCAGCACCGAGCGAACGCGAAAACGTCATTGTGAAAGGCGCGGTGTCCTGAACCACCTGAAATTATATTTATTGCTTTTACCCCCGTGTACCATAAACAAAAACTGTGTTTGAAAAGGCCAGTGTTATTTACTCCCTGCTTGCTACGTGCGTAAATTCTATATCGGTCTGGCGCTAGTTTGCTTGTCGTCATTGTCAGTCTCAATAATAATAATAATAATAATTAAAATAATAATTATTGGTTTTTGGGGATAGGAAATGGCGCAGTATCTGTCTCATATATCGTTGGACACCTGAACCGCGCCGTAAGGGAAGGGATAAGGGAGGGAATGAAAGACGGAAAGGAAGAAGGTGCCGTAGTGGAGGGCTCCGGAATAATTTCGACCACCTGGGGATCTTTAACGTGCACTGACATAGCACAGCACACGGGCGCCTTAGCGTTTTTCCTCCATAAAAACGCAGCCGCCGCAGTCTCAAAAATGTGATTTTCCGATGCGCAGGCCATGAAGGGCATAGCTAATACACTGACTACGATTTGCGTGTGGAGGTCACTGTTGCGTCTTTCGACTGTCAAAGCTTCAACTCCATGAGTTGCTGCGCCGCCGCCATAGCATATCTCTTCTTCGCATGAATATTCGTTTTGTACGATTATTCACACAAGCAGCGAATAATCTTAATTATTCGATTAGTATTCGGTTCAGCTCTTTCATAACTCTACTCGTATTAAATTCAGTTTCCTCTACACAACTCGTATTCAGTTCGGTTGATTCGCACACCCTAGCCAAGGTGGTCAACTGATGCTAAAAGGGGCTTTCAATCCCGCTTCTGTTTCTTTCCTTTCGGCAGTTACAGGCGAGCAACTCTCGACATGTTCTACAGTTTATTCGGTAAACACTGCAAGTGACGCCACGGTCGAATAGTTATTTAGAGTCGCACTTGCAAAGGGGCTGCAAAGAGATTGCACTGCTCTTTGTTTTAATATTTTTTTTGAGCGGGAGTTCATGGAGTTGTTTGGCGGCTGCAAGTATAATAAAAATTTTTTTCTTCCCTTCATGCCACATGAACATGTCACGTGCTTCATGTGTCTCTTCGAAACTGCGTGTTTAGACGAACCTGCGTTGTAAGCCATCACCGTGCCTGCATAAGAATGCGACTGAAGTGGCAGGCAGAATGTCGCGCGTGGAATTACGTCTTTCTGACTCTTTCAGAATGTCCAAACAAGTTTACGAAGCAGCGAAGGGACGGGAAGAGGAAAAGACGCAAACGAAGCGCTAACTATAACAACCGGATGTTTATTGGCCTTCCAAAGCGCTCCGATATCCACAGGGCCAACAGGGGAAAAAAAAAACGAGAAAATACGAGATTTACTTTGCCCTTCGGACCTGATACCTTAGAGCTGACATAGCTTGCACATGAGGGAATCGCTGTGGCGCCGTCACTGTTTTTGCGTTCGTTTCTTCTTTTGTTTTCTTTTATTGTTGACCTTCCGTACACGTGTGCTAGCGGGGTCACAAGTCTCCAGGACCCGCGAAAAGCAATCTAAAAGCATCTGTGGCACGTCTGACAACCATCACCTCATTTCACTACTGCACATTAGAGCACATAAGCCCGGTGTTCACCTCTACGAATGTGGTCCCTAGCCACAGACTAATAGAAGGGATAGATGCTTCTGTTGCCATTTTACAATATACCGAGCGTAACCATTTTAATACCGTTAACATAAACGCAGTCCGTGGTCAAGCACGATGCTTTGCATCACGCAGTGGTGGCGGCACAAACATTACTATAACAACACTCGTACGCGCATTTAATGGGTTACGTAGCGTCTGAAAACTATGAGTTCTTTCATGAAATGCCTGATAGGACCTACTGCAAGCATCAGAGTTACGCTATAGTGAAGCGGAGAACGGGTAATAACGTGCGGGGAATGTTTGTGACGTCGAAAATTCAGTTTTGTATGTGGAAGTCATGTGAACTATGGCCAAAACGACAAACTTGATAAATCAATTTGCTCTGGAATGAAATGTCGCATAGCTGCCACGTTTCGTGGAGGGAATCAGGAACGAGAGAAAACCCCGAAGTATATAAGTTCATTAGACTATGGCTGGAAAAACCCCCAGAGCTTGCCTCGAATGGTTAGCTAGACGTATTAAGTCTAGCTACTCTAACCTCGCACCTCCTTAGAGCTGTCCACGTAATTTTCAAATAAGTTCTGCAGGCCTTGTTCTGGTATGGTCCTAGCGTGCGATCCGAGTGCTGAAGTTGAGCTACACTGTGTTTCATTTACCTCCCCATTTGCCTAAAAGAAAACACTCGCGCTTGCGACGACCGCCTCCTGCCACGCATGGCAACAGGTTCCTGCTCGCAGAAATAGCGCGGGAAAACCGGGGACACCCCCCCCCCCCCCCCCCCCCCCCCCCCCCCGCATTGGAGGACGCCGGAGTGGGAGACGGCAGCAGAACAGAAGGAAGACGTTTCGGACGCTGCAGATCCGAAGGAAGCTCGAAACAACAAACTGTGCAAGAGCTGCGGGCACGGTGGTTGCAGATCGATTCCGCCCGCCATGCCTTCTTCTATGCCTCACCCAGAAGGCGGCGCGGTAGCGTGCACCGTTGCGTTCCTTTCGTTTTCTTCGCTCATAAGAGATCCGCGCAGCAGCTCGTGGTGTGGTGCCGGGCGCGCTATGGGCTGATACACTCTATTCAATAAATCAACCTGCCGCCACCGCATAACACCTGCTGCCCCGCTAGCAGCATGGACTGCTCCTAGGCTTTTTTTGTTTTCTTACCTTAATGTTTTGTTTTTTTCCTATGGGCTGTTTCTCCAGGGTGATCCCCCCCCCCCCCCCACCTCGGAACTGGGTTCTTCGCTTTATTATCTGTTCTTCTACGCCCCCTCCTGTGCGCCTGGGCCCAAGCAGCTGCAGAAACCCCCTTTTCCCGTCCCTCAGTGGGCGTTGTCGGGTCTTCGCTTTTCGAAGCGCCTTCCAGGAGGGAGCCCCCATGGAGGGGTGAGAAAGCGCCCCGACATGTGGATTTTGGCGGGAGTCGGTGGTGGTTGTGCAGGGGTTTGGATGAGCGAGGGAAGGGAAGAGGAGTGAGAGGGCGATTGCGTGCCGGGACCGCCGCCGCCGCCGGACAGGATTCTGCTCCGGTTGCGCCACACTTTTGCGCCCGCGGCCTTGAACCCCGTCGTCCCCACCCTTCAAGCTCTCCCCCGTACGTGTCGTCGTCGTTGCCCTCTCTTCTTTCTCTCCTCGCTCTCCGCACCCTCGCTTGAAGCCTTGGGCAGGGTGCACCTTTCTCTCCCTCCCCCTCCTCTCTTTTTGCGTGGCTTCACGCACCTGTGCGGGATCCTGTCCGTTTCCTCTGAGCGATGCCGAGGATTGTCGTCTTGATTTTTTTTGTACTTCTTCCTCTCCCTCGTTACCCCCTCCTCCTCTCCGCCTGAACCGATTTGCTCTTCTCTCATCAGGTGTAGCGCGGGCGAGATGAGACGCTTGAATTCACACGGGGCCCCAGTTCGAGGAGAAAAGTGTGCCCTGTAATGCTGTTCTTTGACTCTGTTTTTACAAGCCGACGTTGCCTAGGTCACTTCCATTGTTGGTCAGGCGACTTGCGTCGCAGTAATCTTTTCGTGGTTGTCTAATACCTTGTTACTATTCTGGCATCGAAATTTTTACGCGCGTTGTTTGCCCGCTGCCGTCTGACCGGTTGCCTCTGATACCATGTAGCGAGTTGTTTTCTGTAGCCTGTTTCAACTTTCTGGGCATGATTTGTGGTGGATCGTTTCGACCTCGCGGGTCAACTAGTCTTATCGAAGCTGCCGTCTCATCGGAAGCTTCCCTTTTTAAATCTCATTGTTGAACAAGTTTCTTTATATTGGAAGTTGTGTCGTTCAACCCGCGAAAAGAAACAGAAACAAAACCCTCCCGGAAAGTAGTCGAGTCTCGCCGAGCCTCCTTCTTTCAGCCGGTATTCCACGTCAGTGGAGCGTGCTGCTGCTGTGGCTCGCAGCTGCGGCATCGGCGCGACAGCCTTTGTGCCCCACACTTTCGGACGTCCTGAGCCGTGGGAACGAACCCTTACTCGAGCGCGCCGCCGGGGTCGGCGCATCTGCTGATCAAAGGCCGGTCCCCTCGTTATCGCCCCCTCCCTCCCTCCCTCTTCCACTGCCATCTTCCCACGCTCTCGCCACGTTACACACGCACTCAGGTACGAGCGGGCCCACGTAGCGCGCAGAACCGCGGCAAACAAGCACAGTCTCGATAGGTAAGGCAACTTGTTTG
>NW_027526772.1:0-61204 GCF_052857255.1 Amblyomma americanum | reverse complement strand
CATTCCGTCCTAAAGTTTTGAGTTTTGGTTTGAAGAACGCGCCATACTGCTTTTCAAGCCTCATGGACAAAGTGTTGCGGGGACAGGAAGAATTCGCTTTACCGTATTTAGACGACGTAGCGATATTCTCCGCATCCTGGTCCGAGCATATGGCACACTTGCGGGCAGTGCTAACCCGCCTGCGCGAAGCGGGCTTGACAGTCAAGGCTCCCAAGTGCCAATTAGCACAGGCCGAGGTTGTCTACCTCGGTCACGTGATTGGACAGGGTCGTCGCCGCCCCTCTGAAATAAAGGTGGCCGCTGTGCGAGACTTCCCGCAACCGCGCACGAAGACCGATATTCGGTCGTTCTTAGGTGTCGCCGGCTACTATCAGAGGTACATCCCCAGGTACTCCGATATCGCGGCTCCCCTGACGGATGCTCTAAGAAAAACAGAGCCCCAAACAGTCGTCTGGAGCGAGACAAAGGAAAGAGCTTTTAGCGCCCTAAAGAGCGCCCTAACAAGCCAGCCTGTGCTACGATCGCCAGACTACACAAAAGGGTTCGTTGTTCAGTGCGATGCTAGTGAGCGAGGCATGGGCGTTGTACTGTGCCAAAGGGACAATGGAGAAGTGGAACACCCCGTCCTGTATGCTAGTCGTAAGCTGACCTGTCGTGAGCAGGCGTACAGCGCCACTGAGAAAGAGTGTGCGTGTCTCGTGTGGGCCGTTCAGAAATTGTCATGCTACCTAGCCGGCTCGAGGTTTATCATTGAGACGGATCACTGCCCTCTCCAATGGCTGCAGACCATCTCTCCCAAAAATGGCCGCCTCCTGCGCTGGAGCCTCGCTTTGCAACAATATTCCTTTGAGGTGCGTTACAAAAAGGGGAGTCTCAACGGTAACGCCGATGGCTTAAGTCGAAGCCCCTAACGTAGGAATCCGCCTCAAAGTTGTTTGTTACTGATGTTTTCTTCCTGAGGCAGGATTTTTAACATATTGCTTTTGTTTAGTGTTTCAAAGTGATTATGTGCTTTCTAGTGCAATTTTCCAATTTGTGGACGCGTTCTGAGTGCTGCTTGACTACTGTAAGGAACTAGGCAGTAGTATAAAAGGGGAAAGAGCCTGGCAGAACTTAGTGAGGGTTGTCTCGTGCTTGCTGACTGAGCGGTTGCGTTTCGGCGTAGTTCTAACGCTTGCTGGGAACGAGCACAAAAATGGCAACTCTCCCGAAGTGACTTTACAGTGTCCTATGTGATCCTGAACCCGAGAACGAGGCCTTCTCTGTGCGCTGCGCTCAAGCAACGTCGAGGGACGATCGGTTTCGATTACGAGCATCATCGAGCGACATCCCTCTGGACAGCGGATGCAGTCCCCTGACCATCGGGATCTCCTTCTCCCGGCGGGGCGGTCTGTTACGTCTCGCCTACCTACGACGCGCGGTATAGCCGGCGCGGATGCAACGGACGCCGCGGCTTCGTTCATCGCGGCCGCAACGCCTCCCGCCAAGCGCGTCCAGGCATGTTTCAGTGCCACGTGTCGTCGTGCGTGCGTGTGTGTGTGTGTGCATGTTTTGCCCACGCTTGTCAAAGCGCGGCAGCCGGGGAGAGGAGCTCCTCAACTGGGAGGCGAGGAGGTCTGACCGGCGCCGGCCTGGCGGACGCGCCCGTCACGCCTGAACGTGTTCAAGCGTCGCCGTATCGGATGACTCTTCCCAAGCCGTTCCCTCTTGCCCTCGACTCCGTGGGTATAAAGCGAGCTGCCCCGGACGCCAACGAGAGACTTCGATTCCTTCCTTCGAGTAACGTGGTCGCCCTGACCGGCTGCTCTTTTGCGATGCCAGAATAAACAAGTTGTTCTGTTGCCAGTCGACTCATCCTTTGCCGGGACCTTCGAATGTTTCCAGCTTTGCCCCAGGCCGCCAGGCCAACGCTACCCTTGGGGCTTGCAACCCAAATGCAACACTACTCTCTGATAAGTTTTGACCTTCGCGCGGTTGAACTGGACTTTCCGAGTTCTTCCGTGACGCGGTCCGCTTCGCGTGCGCATTACTCTCCTTATAAATACAGCCACGTGAGACAACCCTACCCGCGATAAACGACGTCGTAATATGTCGTAACCGGAAACTCGCATCAAGCTCCGATTGATACCGCGTAGTTAGTCGAGGCTAGTGGGAATTAATTTCTAAAATGTGGGTTAGTTTCGCGTAAAACGAGAATTCCGAGTAGCCTTGCGGCTTAGGATTATACTTGCGTCGGCAGTTGCCAAAATGTAAGCATGCCAGTGTAACTGAAATGGTTAACCGCTTGTATTTTTATTTTTATTTCAAGATACTGTCAATTACTAGCGGGATTGTAACATGGATGGGTACAAAATGAAAATGGTTCACTGTGTTTAAATTGAACGAGAAGAAACTACGAATATTACAAGATGTGGAATTATTAGAACGTTGGGTAGCGCATTTAGTGAGCTGCGCGCTTTTGCCCTGTCTTTGGTCACTTCGGGCGGAAACGCCCTAAATCATAAAGTTGAATGGCGCAAGGGAACGAACACAGGAAGACACAGATACAGAAAGAGCGCCCGGAGAGCGAGTTGAAAGGGAAGTTATAGAAGAATTTCACATACAGAAAGGTGGGCCTACGTGCATTAGCACTTCGTCGGTCAAACTCAGCGGGCAGGAACTGGATTTTTTTGATGGTCATGTGTAGATCTTGTCATTTAATCTTGCTATCATGTTCGTAAATGTTTTATGCCTAGTTCTGTGAGTAGCAGTTCTGTCTTTTATGCATAAATGCAATCTTTTTCTGTACATATATTTTTTTCTTGTTGGCTTGTCCTGGCTATGGCCTGACAAATGTGTTAGCGAGGCTTCCATACACCTGTACCGCAAGGAGTTAGTTTCTTGGTTTGGCGTGATGATTATGGCTTTTGCCTGTGCTGTTGGTGCGCATGCGCTTTTGTTGTCGAAGGAAGGAGGCGTTGGTGCGATAAACCGGTTGTTAGTCTGGGCTTGTCTCGTGTGTTTCTGTGCTTCTTCTCTCTTGTCCCGTCCTTTTTGCGCAGTTATTCATATTTTCCATTAAGAGAACGCACTGATGTTGATAATGTACTGGCGTATAGAGGTGGTGTTTTCCGCAATAAACTCAGTTGGTAGTAGGCGCTCTTTCTGTCTGTGTGTCTTCCTGTGTTCGTTTTCTTGCGCCATTCAAATTTTATGATGAACCAACTAGCCCAACAGCAAGTACTTCTGGAAACGTCCGTGGCGCAGTTGCATCAGACTCAGTACACCTTAACTCCTATCGTCATCTTCGAACACAAGACTGGGATGCCTCGTTTTATCGCGTGTTGAGCCGCGTCAGTTCTGCTAGACCGGAAACAAGGAGAGCGAGCGCTTGCTTGTCAGCAACATTCCCTAGCATTGCAAATCCTGCCACAAGAGCATGACGTCACGGACGGAAACCGAACCACTCGACGCGACCCCAAAGATAAAAGGCCTCCGAAGATATCGTTGCAGCGTCCGTACCCTACGGCGCCGCCTTCGTCTTGTTAGGCGCGCGGCGGGCCCGGGCAACCCATACGGCGTATGCCTACTCTGCCTTGCCCACATTTCTTTCTTTCTTCTGCCTTTCTCTCTTTTCTTTCTTTCATTATGCTCCGTCTTATTCCCGTGCCATTGAAAGAAAAGAGAAAGACGCAGCCCTCGGGGCCAGGCAAGATCTTGCGCGCGCGTCCAGCCGCGTCTCCCTTGTCTGGGCTCTTCAGGCGCTCCGGGGCAACTTCATAGCGAGTCTGCGCCGGGACCCCCACGGATTAGGGATTAGCGACATGGATTGGGGTTTGCAAGCCCCCCCCCCCCCCCCCCCCCCCCCCCCCCCCTTCATGTGCCTGCCGTCTTTGTGTCTCCTCCCGGGGGAATTAGCGGCGGAAAGACCCGCCGGGTGTACCCCGCCTTCATCGTATAATGCCAGAAAGGCGCGCCGGGCAGCTTTGTACACGCCGCGTCGCAATGCCTGACGTGTAGTTGTGTGCAGCGTCGCTCCGCCGCCATCCACTGGAGCGGCCGTTGTTAGGAAACACCTCCTAGACTATAGTTTGTTTAGGTGGTGTTGTTCGGGGGCCATACGGGAACGCCACGAACGGAGACACGAGTTTAGCAATAGCGAGAGTTCGTTGTTGTCGCTATGTTTGTGGGCAGCGGAGCGGCATGATTGTGGCCAGGCAGAACTGTGCCAGTCGGCTCGCGCATTTTGTGTGGGTAGATATTTGAATCGTTTGCGCAGAAAAGTCAAATTACGTGCCGTTTGTGCATTTTTGTACTCTTTGTTGGTGCATGCGTAATGCTGGCTGTACCATACCTATTACCTGCTTTGCCGCCACGTGACAGCAACTGCTCAGTGAACGATATGGAAACTGGAATTGAATTGGCTGTTTGGGAAATTAAATAGCCCAGAATCTATCTGCCTGACATATCGGCGGACATCTGAACCGCCCTGTAAGGGAAGGGATAAAGGAGGGACTGAGAGAAGAAAGAGGTGCCGTAGTGGAGGGCCCCGGAATAATTTCGACCACCTGGGGATCTTTAACGTGCACTGACATCGCACAGCACACGGGCCTCTAGAATTTCGCCTCCATCGAAGCGCGGCCGGGTTCGGACCCGGGTACTCCGGCTCAGTAACCGAGCGCCCTAACCACTGTGCCACCGCGACTGGTAATCCGCGCAGGAAGCTGGTTTTGCGAAGTTTTTGTTAGCTTAAAAAAATGTTCAAGAAGCTGCTTATCAAGTGTTAAAAGAAAGGTGTAAAAGGAGCGGGAAAAGAATGGCCCGCTGAGGCAGCCAAGTGTCCGTATTCGCGAAATTTTGAGCCTCTTCTAAGCGCACACACACTGGGACCACCTTTAACAGGAGCTCCACCGCCCGTGTAGCACTGCACGGAAATGGCGGATCGCAGCTGGCACCCTGCTCTGGATGCTCTGCTGCTTCTCCCGCGGCTCCCTCGAGGTGTCGCTACTGTCGCGCTGCTGTTTGACGGCTCTCTGCCGCCGTCGATGGCCCGCGTGTTTGCCAAGTCGTCTTTCCCGCCTCCGGTGACGCGAGCCACGTGCGGATCCTTCTTACAAAAGGCGCCGCGTCACATTAGCATCCGCTGAAGAGGATTTGGGGGGGGGGGTTGTTGTGCCTGCCCCCATCCTTTCCGCTGAAGAGGAAGGGGGGGCGGTGTTGTGCCTGCCCCGTCCTTTGGCCGGACGCCGTGGGCAAACTTCGTTTCGAGAGCCAGTATCCGAGGCGCGAGGACCCGTCCCGGTCCTCTCTCGTTCGAGCTCATCTGGGCAAAGCTGGACCTGCTGTAAGTGCGCCGAGCTGCGCAAATAGGGGCGGCCTGCTTTATGGCCTTTTTTATTTTTTTGTTTGCTTTGCCGGGGATTCGGGGGTCGGTTCGAAAACGTGAACAAAAAGTTGAACAAAAATAAGCTAGAACTGTTTGTTTAGAGACTTTTTTTTTCGGTGTATTGAAAAGAACGTCGCTAGGCAGAATTCACCGCGAAGATGGATCCCTCTGGGGAAATTCGCCGTCTCCCTGTTATAAATTTCAAATAATCGGCCGCGACGAGATGCCGCGTGGGGCGGTTAATTGACACAGGCCTGAAGTGGGATAGGTTGGATCAATGGGTTTCTAATGCGAAAGCTTACGAAATTATTCACTCGTTATTACGAATTCGACAAGTTTGCATACGGGCGATGGACGCTGCCAGTTTGGGGTGCTTTTTTTCGGTTTCTAAAAGCTATACAGAAGTTCAACAAACCGTCATGACGTGGCTTCAGGGACTTGGGGCAGATTTCTTTCACGTCGGTATCTATGCCTTTGTGTATCTTTGAATCAAATGTTTTAAGCAAGCCTTGTCAGCGCGTTGAAAAGTAATGTATACCAGTGACGTACTACTGCGTTTCAGTATATCTGCTGTAAAGTTTGTTCATGCGGACTATTGAACAAACTTTATTCTACAGCTGATGAATGTCAAGAAAACCCAGACTTGGACAGTAATAGCGATCCTAAGTATGAGCGCTGGGAGGCAACCCTTCATAGCCACATGTCCCTTCGGCCAGAAACCTTTCGTTGAGAGGGCCGGATTATGATGACGACCAATGGGTTCTTTTACTGAAGCCACCCAGTATTTATGCTCTTAATAAACGTTTTTCCTCCTCCTCCTAACGCGGACTCTCATTACACCCATCCCGTAAGAACCGGTCAGCCGTCGTGTACGAAACGTAGCGAATGTCGAAAAAATCCGGATTGGTCGAGGGGGTCGTGACGTCACAACGTGAAGTTGCGGAAACGAAAAGTCAATAAAACGTTAGATAAATCGTCGTTATTAGGTCGCAACATGTATCAAACGTCATAATTGCATGTAAAAATGATAAATTAATGATGCTAAAAAGAAAACTGGTAATTAGATGGGAATCGAACCTGTGACCTTTGGGCCTTGAGTAAGACACGTATAGGCCGTCGAGGCGCGTTGGTTCGACTTGGTAAAGGGAAGCCTTGTGTGTCCTGTGTGACAGTATCCGCATCTGCGAAAAGTGAAATGCAAACAGGGATCCATTAACGCTATCGTGTCACGCTCTTAAGGCAGAGCTTAAGCGTCTTCCGAATTTTTATTTTTTGTTATTCTTAAGCCACGTGTTCTTGGTCGACCGCGGATTGTTGGGACATGTATGGCGTTACGGCCATAGTGCACGGCGGGATGCTTACTGGGCGACGCGATAATGTAAGCGACTAGTCGAAGATGTCCTCTAGCCTTGTGGCCTTGTAGCAAGTCTTTTATCTCTTTGTGTTCGGGTCTATTGAAATACGTTCGATCAGTACGGTCCGCTCGCCAGACTTGCGCTCTAGTCCCGAACACAGACAAACGAGAGGGTCTAATGAAAGTGCCAGTGTATAGTCGGCGATGTGAATATGGCTGCCAGGCAGACCTGTAAATTCCATTATCTAAATGCGTCCGCGCGCCAGTCTGTTATCTTGGCTGTAGGACTCGTCGCCGTCATAGGAGCGATATTGCTTAGACAAAGACGATCGGGTTGTTTTTAATTCTTTTAGCCGGCGAGTGGCGTATGCCCCTTTGTGAACTGTCTCTGTCCATCATAGATATTCATACTGATGCCGGGTGTCAGGAAGTTTTAAAATGGAAGATGAGGCCCCGGGCGCTCGATAAGTACTTCCACAGCTGACGTATGCTTGTGTTTGAGGCCGTTATCAGCAATTCATGGGCCTCTGGGTTGCCTTGGCGCAGCATCTTACTTGACACATCGAGCCCTTGTATACTTTGTGTCTCCAGATGTATCTTCTGAGAGCGGCAGTCGGCGCTGGTTTCCTTTGACGTGAGGGTTGTTCAGCCGGCTTTGATTAATGATGTCATTTTCTAGTTTCTTTATCGACATGCTTCATATTACGTTGGTTGTAACTTCGTAGGGCAGCGTGCGTACTTTCTGTGTTGGGTAAATGAAGTCTCCATTTAATTTACTCCGCGCTAGCGTATTGTGCGAATCGTTCGCCATCGTAAAGGAACCGCTTCCATAACTGCGCACTGAATGTCGCAAAACCGTGTTGGGGCTGCGGGACTTGGTTTAGGGTTTGCCACTCCGGAGCTGCACATGGCTTATGACGGACGTTGTATTGGGGGGCTCTGAGTTAATTTAGACCACCTGGGGTTCTTTAAAATGCACTGAAATTGCGTGTTTTTGCATTCGTCGGGCCCCGCCGAGGTGGCTCTGTGGTTAGGGCGCTCGACTACTGATCCGGAGTTCCCGGGTTCGAACCCGACCGCGGCGGCTGCGTTTTTATGGAGGAAAAACGCTAAGGCGCCCGTGTGCTATGCGATGTCAGTGCACGTTAAAGATCCCCAGGTGGTCGAAATTATTCCGGAGCCCTCCACTACGGACCTATTTGCTCCTCTCTTCTTTCACTCCCTCCTTTATCCCTTCCCTTACGGCGCGGTTCAGGTGTCCAACGATATATGAGACAGATACTGCGCCATTTCCTTTCCCCCCAAAAAACCAATTATTATTATTATTTTTGCATTTGTCGGAACTACGGTTCCTGTTGCCAGGATTCGAACGCCGGAGCCACTAGTCTCGGCGGCGGCGTCCAGCAGAATAATCGGGGAGGTTCGGCCATTTCCCACTTTGTCGGGCTGTTCCCTCTTTTGTTGGCGTTTCAATTTATTAGTCTTGAAGCGTCAGGCTACATTGATCGCTTTTATGGGCAGAAGAAGACGCAAGAACAAGCAAAAAAATAAATAATAAACTGGACACACTACCTTCGCTGACGTTGGTTCGAGTTCTCGCCGAGAGAGTTTCGGGGAATTGGAACGCTATCGAGGGGCCCCGCGGGGGGTCGCTAGGCACGGCGCGCGTGGCCCTTGCGCTGTACGCACAGCATTTGTAAGTACGTATATGGATACAAGCTCTCGCTTGACGCCCCTCTCGGCATCTCTGAGGCGGCGCGGTACACAGCGCCCCCACGCGACGACCCTCGCCGATTTTTCATTACGCGCGAAACGCGAAGGGCTTCTTCCTCTCTCAGGGCCACGCCCAGTCGTGTTCCCCCCCCCCCCCCCCCCCCCCCCCTCTCCTCGTTAAAGATTATTGCCTTGTCTTCTTTTTCTTGTTCTTTTTTTTAATTGGTTTTTGGGGAAAGGAAATGGCGCAGTATCTGTCTCATATATCGTTGGACACCTGAACCGCGCCGTAAGGGAAGGGATAAAGGAGGGAGTGAAAGAAGAAAGAGGTGCCGTAGTGGAGGTCTCCGGAATAATTTCGACCACCTGGGGATCTTTAACGTGCACTGACATCGCACAGCACACGGGCGCCTTAGCGTTTTTCCTCCATAAAAACGCAGACGCCGCGGTCGGGTTCGAACAGTTTCTCATTCTCTGTTGCCTGTGGTTTGTTCTGTGCAGCGTGTTCTGTGCCCACTTTCTTTTTACCCGCACTCCCTGACCGGTGCACTCCAAACCGGAATACACCTATATTGGAGTAAAAAAGGGGTAAACTGCCCTCTATCGCACTCCCTTTACTCTCTTTCTACTCCTTTCTGTTTAGAGTACACGCGGGAAACGAGTTGCCTTCCTGCGGGACCTCGTTCTCTTGGGCAGCCTTCGCTGACGCACCGCCGCCCCGCCCGTCAGAGTTTTGCCGCAACTGGTTCTCATTGGTTGTGCAGAACCATCTATTCTGGGGCTTGCTGTTTTTTGGACTGCTCGCTAAGTTTACTTAGTGCTAGTCTGAATGGGGTTTTAGCTAAGTTGCAGAAGGATTGGTACGATTAATAGTAAATTAATAACAATGGATCAATACATACGACCGAATGCCTACTTTTGCTCGACAGGGTGACTTCATGCAGTGGCGCAACTCGCACAGACCGTCACTAAGCGTCAGCTTTAGCATTCAGCATACACCGAAACAGAAGTCCCCGACAAGTGAGTCATTATCGCGGCGCGCAGTTTCTTATATTTCCAGCCGCCGCGGTAGCTGAGTGGTTACGGCGCTCGGCTGCCGGCTCGAAAGACGCGGGTTCGATCCCGGCCGCGGCGGTCGAATTTCGATGGAGGCGAAATTCTAGAGGCCCGTGTACTGTGCGATGTCAGTGCACGTTAAAGAACCCCAGGTGGTCGAAATTTCCGGAGCCCTTCACTACGGCGTCTCTCATAGCCTGAGTTGCTTTGGGACGTTAAACCCCTATAACCAATCTTATATTTCCATCGCGGGTGGTATAAACTGTGAATCGCGGTGCTCCATTTCATCTCTACTTGCGTATGTGTGCGAATGAGTATTGTCTGAGCGCTTGTTGCAACAGGGTTGACCTTGAGCCGGCTTAAGCGTGACAGAAACCTCCAGACATGCACATTCCCGACCAGAGAAATCCAGGCGAGATCGAGCGAAGCTGACGTGCGCGAATCACGTATAAAAACGCAGTCGTTTCGTCCTAATGCCTATCAATTATGGAAGTGTGCCGGCCTCTTATCTGTGGCCGTTCGATGCTACTCGCCAAAATTACATCTCTCTTTGTATTGGCAGCTAAGCGCTAGGTGCCAGATATGATTTGTCAGCTGCCTCGTCGGTGTTCGCTCCTCTGTTTATTCAGCGTGTAAGTAGCGCACGGGATAACCTGAGCGCTTCGATGACGGCGGTGGCTCTGAAAGTGGACGAAAAGCATTGACTTCCGGCAAGAGGCCATTCGTGTTTTCCTGGCATCGTTGACAGAGGCTCTCACTATACGATTGCTGGCCCTCCTGGGAACTGACGACAAACATCAACATGGTGCATTGTTTGAAATTGGTTGCTGATAAACCGTCCGGACGGATGTCACTCAGGTTCAGCTTACTCTAGGGATCAGAGAGATATGTACATGTTCCCACTCGAGGGAGCGTCGGCTTGTTTGTGACTCGCGATTACGGGAAAACAGACAACGCTGGGGGCAAGTAGAGAACTCATGGTATGCTTTACTGAGCTGATAACAGTGAAATGATAACGAAGGAGACACTGAAGCACTTGCATCGTTTCCACGTATACCTGAAGGTGGTCACGTAGCATCATGGCGTCACAGTGTTCTCTCTCACTGGCTGTCGAGATGCCCCGGACTTTGTCGCAGTGTGGTCACCAGACGTTGTGATAGCGCACATCGAAAGCTGATCGATCAGAGATGAATCCGATGTCAGTAGTCAGGATGCGGCCGCGAGATTCCATTCAGAGCTGATTCACAACCCGTGAACGGCTAGAAAGCCATTGCAGTAGGTCGCCATGTGGTGGGGGTGATGTTATGACGTCACAGAGAAGACGACCAATTGTTGGAGACTAATATACAGTCTTGGCCGGAAGGTTGCCACGTGCTGTTTTGACGCCGAAAAGTGCTCGGTTGTGGACACGGCAACCTCGGAAACACCTGAATGAACCCTATAACTGATAGGCTGTGCGAATTTCAGAGGGAAGTAAGTGGCTTTGTATGCCCTATGAGCACCTATATGTTTTTGAGCAGTGTGCTTATTTCTCGTTCTCAACATTACTGCGTCAAATAGTCTGGATCCTAAGCGTCGGAATCCTGAAATGAAAGAACTGCGCATGCGATTCACTTGAGTCACGCGTTCGAGCGTCGGACGAGAAGCTGCAGCTAACGCTCGATTTGACGCGAGTGCGCTCACTAAAGAACGTAGAGGCGTTCGTTAGCGCGCAGTCGCAGAAATTTTCGAACATTTCGTATTCGCTTTTATACATGCCGCTCGCTTTTCGCCTATACTCTCTCTCTCTCTCTTTCTGGCTCTTGTCTTCTCTCCGGTTTGATTATATTCCGGGGCAGTGTTTCCGGATGATTGCGTTTTCTGCCTCTTTTGTGCCTGTCTTTCTATGCTTTCTCTCCTCCCACCCCACCCCCACTTTTTTTTTTTCTGAGTCCCCATCATCGTCCCTAACTTATGAGGGCAAGAACTCCCCTGCACAGCTGTGTCCCCGCCCCCTGTCTTCCTCCCTTTTCCCCTGCCGTGGCCACCTTTCGTTATGCAGCCTTTTTTCCTCTTTTCCAAGCCTGCTAAGCCTTCGGATTACGCAGTGAGCGCGTGCAAAAGGAAAGCCAAAAAAAGGGACAAAAAAGGAGAAAACTGGGCGGGTTGGTAGGGAGCAGCTTTTCCCCTCGGCGCCGCCGACTGCTCCCGCGTGTTTGCGTTGGGAGTCCTCCCGTCGTCCATAGGAGTGCGCCGAAGCGATTCTTTCCTCCTCTCCCCACGGTTGGGGTCTCGTTGGCGGAGTAGGGTACAGCGTCGCCTAGCTACCTTCCCGGATTCTTTGGGGAGGAAGGGAGACGACGGTCCCCTACGCTGCATGCCTATCCAGCTCACTGCGCACTCTGCCGAACGTCGTCACTTCCGTGCAGCGTGGCGCCACCTGCCGCCGAGCCGCGAAGTGACCAAGGCGAGAAGCGTATTTACTAAAACATAATTGTACAAATTTTTGTTTCGCAAAAAAATGTAATCCGATCCGTTTCAGGTAGGGATTGAAGGGGGGGGGGGGGGGGGGGCAAAGGGTTGTTCGAATATGAATGCGGACTTCTGACGCGATCAGAGATGACTCCCAATCTCAGAAGGAGTTAGTTGTGAGGTCGCAACACTGTTTCGTTCTAAACGCCATGGTCACTCCGGCGAAATTGACCAGAGCTAGCATGTGTAGAGCTTATAAACATGCTGCACTGCGCACAACGCTAGCGTCGTACTTGAGTGGCACGTGTGCGGGTTGAAGGACCACACTGTCGTGTGTGCACGCTTTCGTGTACACCGCGCTTCACTAGTTAGGCCTTCAAGGGCTGCATCAAGTCCAGGAGGCTGCGCGCGAAGTCTTCAGCTGTCTGTGGACAGGCGTGTTGGAGACACTTCGAGTGCTTGTTTGGCTCGCACCTCAGTTCGCACGTCACCGTCAACATCGCCTCGTAAGGCGAAGTCGGCAGCTCTCCCAGGAAAACGTACGCAGTCATGGTCTCTTCGGGAAATTTATCCCTTCTTCGGGGACATTGAGGAGTAAAATCGGGTGAAAAGGGAGTTTTTACGGAGTTTCTGAGCATTTTATGAACCCAACTTTTTTTTATCTTCAAATGGCTGGAGTTTTGAAGCTTCTGCACGGGAAAAAATGGGGACCTGGTTCCATGGATGGCAGCCAGCTTTTCGGGGACTCGTAATTTCGGGCTTCGCGTGCGTCTGGCGACGGTTGCACTGCACGCAATTATTTGATTCGCAGAGCGGCGCCGTGCACGTGGGCGGGATTAATTCAGTTCGCTCTCGCGGGCGCTTCCCGCGCGCGCGTTTCTTTATCCCATGGAGCGCGCGCTCCGCTGCTGAGGCGCGCTGTTTAAGAGCGTGCGCTCGGGGCTCGCTTATTGGCGGTACGCAAGGGCTGTGCCGGGGCCTAGGGATGATATAGCGAGAACGGGAAAAGGGGGAGAAACAGAAAGGATATCGGGAGGGCGTGGGGAAGCGTGGTGCGTACGTGGGGGAAGTGTTCTCCCTAATCTCGTTGTAATTTACCTGGAAGAGTTTAATTAAAGCGGACGGCTCCGCGCAGCTGTCGACTCGGACGCCGCCGTCGGCACTTTTTGCCAAGCCGTCTGGATTAACGGTCCTCTCCCGGGGAGCAGCTTTTGCCGACCGTTTTCCCCGGTCGGTGCCGCCGCATATACAATCCCCGCGCGCAGTTTGTTTTCTCGGGCTCCGCGCAGTTTATTATTAATAACATCGTCATTATTATCCTAATTTTTTTTTCTTACCCCGTTCTAGGCTTCGTTCTGCGCGAACTCACTGGACTTTTTTTTTTTTTGCTCGTCTCTGCGGGAAAATAAACTCGCTGGAAAGACGGGTGTAAACTCCTCGAGGGCTGTCAGCACGCTGGGTGCACGTTTTTTCGCTTACAGTATTAAATCAGCGCTCTGTTTTTTTTTCTTGTCCCAGAACTATTCCCTGGAACGGAAAGGGAAAAAAGGTATAAGGGAAGGGATGAGGAAAAGGCGTTGGACCAATAACCGTGGCCGAATAATAAGCTCGTGATCCAGGGAAGTATACGCGGCTCTGACAAGAGGCCGACGCGCTTCCCAGCCTGGCTATAGTGCGCGTGCGCAGCAAGCTTGCGGCGGCTAGTCCTATATAGTGCGCGAACCCTAATCCACTTCCACTGTGCTTGATACGGGAGTGGAGTTTTAGCATATCGGGAACGTATAGCAAAGTAGACGCATACTGGATCAGCCGGAGTCTTCTGCGCATGCGCTGCAGGCACTCCTCTGGTTCGGCGCTCGTCAACGTTCGTACACACTTCTCAGCTTCGCTAAAACTCTTAATAACACTAAAATTAGCATGCGCACGCGTATAACCTACGCGTACTGTGACTCGGTCGGTTCCTTCCGCGTCGCGGATTATACCGGCTCCGTGCCGTGTACCAATTAGCCGGCGCTGTCTTCGTCTGCGGCGGCGGTAAGCTAAGCCTCGATGCGCGCTGATGACGTGCCTTGTTTCTCGTCTGGCAGTTACTCTTTTTTTTCCTTTCCTTTTCCTTCCAAGAGGGGCGGGCAGCTGCCTCCTTGTTAATTATCCTAATTAAAACCGCACACGCTGCGGTGAATAATGAGTGACCGCCGCCGAGATGCCCGGCGGCAGCGCGGCTCACCGCTTATTCGCATCGCGTGGCGGTGGCCCCCGCAACGCTACGAGCCCTGGGTGCGCAAACACAGCCGGCCCGTGTGGTTATTAATCGTGGCGCCGGCTTCTTGCTTTCCGACGTTGCGGGCCTCTGGTAGCGTGCTTAGCGCTGCAGAAGGCCGCAGGTTCGATACCTCTAGCGGAGGCGCTGGAGGAGGGACGCCGATCAGGCGTATACGGGTGACGTATATGTCGTACACTATAAACACGAATTAATCTAAATGAGGGTAAGAATGGAGTAAACGCTTTTTCTTGGCGCACTGCCGTACTCAACTCGAGCGGAATCGGTGTCTATTATACACCGCACTCGTGTCACCACCGCTGCCGAGTTCTCTATGCTACGTAAGCGAAAGTTCGCCGACCGGCGTGTCCTCGTGTTTTTCAATGCCCGCTCCGCGGAACCGCTGATTCGCGTAGAGTCGAGCGCGGCTGTCTGGCCCGAGGGCATTTTCTGGGCGGCGGAGATTATAGTACGTGCGTTCGCGGTCTGCCTCGCGAGTTGCGAGCAGCGTCGAGAGGTTAGAACCGGGCACAGGAGGTCTACTTGCGGCCTGCTTAGGCTTTTTCAGAATGCAACTGGGCTGAAAGTAAGGGTATGGAAAGGTGCATTGTTTTATGTACGAGCTAGTCGCAGTACGTGGTAAGCCGGTTTCGTGTGGAGCGGTTGACCGGCTGATTATGATGGGCTCGCGATGAAAGCGCCACTCGCGGATTTCGCGTTCTCCATTTCGAAGCTCGTGCGACGGCGATCGCTCCGTTCGAAAATTGGCCTTATGCAGCGGGGGTTCTTGGGCGTCGTGTGCATCACCGGCAGCACGCCTCTGCAATCTGCAACGTTGACTGCGCGCGTACAGCATAGCGCTCGCACTTTATATGTCCAGAACTTCTCTTTTCTGTCGTGTCTTGTGCTATATCGCCTGATCCGGTCCGGCTTGGTCTGGCCTGGCCTTCTGTGCTGGATTCAGTCCCGTCCTGGTTGGGGCGTTTTTGTCCCGGTCCCCTTATAGGTTGCGTCTTGTATTATCTTCTAGTCAATTCCGCTCCGTTTAACGCCTTCGGAAAACGCATTCTACCTAAAGCGCGAGAAACATTTCACCAATGCCGCTTCCCCGAGTTTAAGGTGCCTCGATGTGGGCCTCCCCGTGACGCCGGCGGCGCTGGCATCGAGTGACTTTAGCCGAGTCAGTCGAGCAGCGCCCCGTAGCGTGCTGCACAGAAACTACAAAAGCCGAACACACCGCCGTTGACGAGCTGCGCGCGCAATCGCCTCATCTCGCCGCGCTGGCGCTGGCGTCCGCGCGCTGACGCCTTCGTCCCCATTTCGTGTGTAAATAACGGACGCTTTCTCTGCCCCCTTCCTCCTGTTCCCCATGGCTGTGTTTATCATCCGCTGGCGCTCGCAGCAATGGGCGAGGTTGGGTCTTTAGTGTTTCCCCCCCCCCCCACCCCTCTCCTCCCCCCTTTGTTCTTCGTCCCGGCGGAAAGGAGGAATGCGGCAGCCTTGGGCGCGGCCCGCTAGCCGTGCCTAACGACACTGGACACGCCTCGCGGTCGTTGGGAAGGAACCCGACGGCCGCGGTCCCTCACATGAGCGGCCAGGTCGGCCAGATTGCCGCATCCTGCGGTCTACAAGCCGCGCGCTTTTTCTGCGCTGACCTAACGGAAAGCGTCGATAGCGCGTGACTCATCGGGGAAGTCGAGTGTGGGCGCAGTTTTCCAGTCCTGGACGCGCCCCGGTTAGTTCCGCTCAAGTCCAGAGGATGACGTGTGCAGGATTTCCCTGCTTCCACCCGCAGCCACCCTTCTGGAGCAGCGAATCGCACTTGTTTCTCCCATCGAAACTTTGACGGGTCTAAGATGGAAGGATGCATTTACAGCCTCGTTAAAAAGTCTCCAGGCCTTGTAAGGTTTGCTTTTCAGGTATGTGGCGAGGGATCAGCGAACTCCCTTCCCGAATATGGGATTCATTTTAAAATGAGGGGATGCATTCGAGACCTTGGAGCCAAACTACTGCGCTGTTATGTTGCGCCCACGTGAACTATGTGGAGTGAGGAATTTTTACGAAGTCTTTGCCATTACTTTCTCGGAGCTTGCGGTACTATCTCTCTGTCCGTCCGCTTACCCGAATGTCTAACAATTATTGAACGTGTATGTGTCCCTGTAATGTGAAGCTGTGGCTGAAGGGAACGCCGACTCGAGAGTTATCGGGACATGATTCCGCATGAAATCGTTCCGGTAAACCAATATGCGTAGCTGGTCTCCCACTTGTTCCATTAAACGTGAACGCTCGAACACACCTGTCTCACCGCACCCATTGCGCATGCGTCGTGGGGACTGTAGTTCATTCTCGCGACTTTCCTAGAGCCTTTTCGGGCATATTGACGATTTGTGCCTTCAGGTTTCTTACGCGTACTTTGGCGGTACTGGAGCTTAATAATAATAATAATTGGTTTTTGTGGGGAAAGGAAATGGCGCAGTATCTGTCTCATATATCGTTGGATACCTGAACCGCGCCGTAAGGGAATGGATAAACGATGGAGTGAAAGAGGAAAGGAAGAAAGAGGTGCCGTAGTGGAGGGCTCCGGAATAATTTCGACCACCTGGGGGTCTTTAACGTGCACTGACATCGCACAGCACACGGACGCCTTAGCGTTTTTCCTCCATAAAAACGCAGTCGCCGCGGTCGGGTTCGAACCCGGGAACTCCGGATCAGTAGCCGAGCGCCCTAACCACTGAGCCACCGCGGCGAGTGCTGGATTCAGTTCCTGGGTATCTTTAATGATGTCATTCTCGGTTAGCGAATACAAGGTATATATATATATATATATATATATATATATATATATATATATATATATATATATATAACATTATCAAAGCCGGTGACGTGAGGAACAAAGGAGTAGAGAACGAGTTTTGCAAGCAAAGCAATTAAACTTGCTTCCTTTCGCAACTTAAGTCTTGGCTATCGCCACTGTTATGCTGTGGTAACAAGCAACACAGCTGAGATTGCTCCTTCCGATTATGTAATCTTTTATTATAGTTTGGACCCAGTAACCTTCACTTGTGATGGCACAGCCCGTGACGTCATTCAGAACCGCGGGCGATGCCTCTCCCACATCTGAGGCACCGCCTGTGCGGCGTGACGTGCGGTACATGGGCCGGTCGCGCTGGCTGGATTGAGGCGGTCAACCCGGCATTGACGAGATTAGTGCGGACCCCTCTCTCTCTACCCCCCCCCCCCCCCCTCCCATCGAGACGCCCAGTTGTGTATGCGGCCAGGAGAGAGGAGGACGGGGGTCCACAGGATCGGGCGTGGCGGCGGCGGCGGCTCAGGCGTCGGTGAAGCTTGTTACGGCCGGCGACTATTAGGGTCGTCGCAACGCTGGAGGCCAATCAGCACGGCAGCTGTGCGAGTCGCGTCATCGTCAATGAATGCGGCTCTGTGTTCCGCGCTAACGCGACCGAATTCCCTCTACTCCCTCTTTTTTTTCTTTTTTTTAAGCCCCTGTCCGTTTACTTCGCTGTATTCTTGAAATTATGTCATCAGTCCTCCCTTTCGTTCTCACTCTCCCCGTGTTTTACCGATGAGCACGACAGGCCGTCGCTTCATTTTTTTTCCTTCGCGATTCAAGGCGAGAAGCTGGTTTCTCGTACCCACGTCTAGTAACGGAACTGTCGATGTTGGTTCACTTTAGAAATTGACACCACGGTTAGGGAAGTATGAGGCGAGATTCAGTGACAGCTGACCCGCAGCTGGAATCTTGTGATGTTTCTCGATCAGAAACGCTTTATGCAGCGTCTAGGGTGGGTGGAAGGTCTATGGTAGTGCCGCGTTGGTGATAGTAGTAGTGCTCTTGAGGCTTTTAATGCAATCAATCAATCTATCTATCAAAATCAATCAATTGATCGATCGATCAATGAGTCAATAAGAATATTGTTCACCGGAAATAATGAAGAAGGTGCTGAACAATTATCTGGATCATTAGCCGCTATGGCTAGTGATGGATTCATTACAAACATAATAATAATAATTGGTTTTGGGGGAAAGGAAATGGCGCAGTATCTGTCTCATATATCGTTGGACACCTGAACCGCGCCGTAAGGGAAGGGATAAAGGAGGGAGTGGAAGAAGAAAGGAAGATTGAGGTGCCGTAGTGGAGGGCTCCGGAATAATTTCGACCACCTGGGGATCTTTAACGTGCACTGACATCGCACAGCACACGGGCGCCTTAGCGTTTTTCCTCCATAAAAACGCAGCCGCCGCGGTCGGGTTCGAACCCGGGAACTCCGGATCAGTAGTCAAGCGCCCTAACCACTGAGCCACCGCGGCGGGGACATTACAAACATTACCGAATTATAAAATAACCCAATGTGTTTGGGACGTTGAATCCCAACAAACCGAACCAAAGTGACTCAGGTTATGAGGGACGCCCTAGTGGGTTCTTTAACCTGCTCTGACATCGCGCAGTACACAAGCCTTTAGCATTTCGCATACATCGAAATGCGACCGCGGCCGCCGGGTCAACCCCATTGTGTGGCTCAGTGTTATGAACAACAGTGTTTAGTTTGACGCGTTAAATTCCTGGCTAAATAAACTTGCGTTTCAGTGGGGACGCTAAGATGTTCGATGTTTGTTTTAGGTTCCATGTAACGTGTTGTTCCATGTTTATTACTCTCGACGAGATAAAAAAAAGGAACCTAACGAAAAGAGAGAGGTAGTCCGTATTAGCATAGGCTTAAATCCGTGGAGTTTAATATAAATGTTTTGATGGCAACGCCCAGCGTTACTGCGCATGCTCCAGTGTCCGTCGACCGGTAAAAACTAACCTCTTTCCCTTTCTCTGTTCACAGTGCGTCCGGTTGCCGCAACGATGGTGAGGAGGCGGCTTTGCGCGGGACTCCTACTCCTGCTGCACCTCTGCGTCGCGTCTTGCTGGGCCCGGAGAGGAGGCGGTAAGTGTGCGCGGCTACGCCGCCATCTTGGGCTGTTTTCTACCGCCCTGTTCCAAAGCCGCAGTGTTCTACCAATCATATCGGTTCTCTACACGAAACCGCCGTTCGATCATCGTCCCTCAGGAGAGCTTGTAGAAGGAGAGCTGGCATATGCGGAGGCCCCACGTGGGAGCTGTGCTGCCTATCTTGTTACCGCGAAACGTTCGAAGGGGCCCTGCTCAGCTTACGTTCGCTGCCGAGAGATGTCGGGACGTTCCGTTAACCGTTAACAGTCCTGCTTGGACGATTAAATGCCCTGTTTCGCAGAGCGGTTCCAAGTATCCGTTCCTTCAAGGCCTCTACAGCGCCAACCTAGTGATCCTGACCCCCGGAGACGCGCTCCGAGCGCGAAAAGGCATGTGTGCCGCGCATATTGATAACTGCAACGATCGTGACTTAAGTGAACAGCTTGGTGGGATGCTGAGCAACGTGCAACTGGATTTTGCCTCCTCTCACGAACTGCGCTGCCACCGGTCTTTCAGGAGAGATTCGCCAGAATACTCATCTCGAATGAAGCGGCAACTTTTTTTTTACTTTATTTTGCGCTGGTCCTTCAAGGTAACGGAGTCGATTCCGAGAGAACGCAAGTGTATATAGCAGGGGGCGGCAGAAAGTTACGTGAGCGGATGAGATTAAGAAGTTTGCGGGGATACGGTGGGATACAATGTTCTCTTCAGGACATTGTTTTCCCGCGCGGGAGCCAGTCGAGTAGAAGGGATGCTTCTCGCCTTCTTCTACTTTACCTGCAGGACACGGATTTGGCCTCCACATGGTGACCTCAGGAGTGTCTATTTGGGTTTTTGCGGACAGTGTTTCTGTGATTTCTATTTAAGTGTCGCTACGGTGGAGCAATTGCCGGCAGCAACTGCAAGGCTAATCCCACCGGTAGTTTACAACCACTCAACTCAACTCAACTCAGGTCGCAAAGGATAGGGTTAATAAGAGATACATGGGAGGGGCCTTTGACCTGCAGTGGGCGTAGTCAGGCTGAAGATGATGTTTTGTATAGTGTGATACGAACGTTCTGGAAAACTAGTCCTCAAGGACAGGGATTCTACATCCCAGGTTACATCCGTTCATGGCTCTGTTAGCCGAAGATGATGAAGAATAAACGAGAAACTCACAGACTACATGTTTGTGGCAAGCAACAACAACAAGCAGAAGCACTTGCGGATTGAATCGCATAATTTTTTTCTCGTGTAATACTGCCACTCTGTCTAAAAACGCGCCGTATTCATAGTTTTTCCGAAAAGTCCTGCCCGACGAATCTCACGCAAGTAGGATTAACATCTAGGTTGTTGTACAGGTACTTAGTTGTTTATTTACACTTAGGAAGTTGGGTTTAAGTTTGCACTTAAGCATTTGTAAAGCCACCGAAACGTCATGCGTTGTACTGCTTGCTGCCTCGGCGCAGCTCTGTCTCTCCATCCGTTCAATAAGCCTTCGCGAGCCGCCGCGGTGGCTGAGTGGTTATGGCGATCGGCTGCTGGCCCGAAAGACGCGGGTTCGATCCCGGCCGCAGCGGTCGAATTTCGATGGAGGCGAAATTCTAGAGGCCCGTGCACTGTGCGATGCCAGTGCACGTAAAGGAACCCCAGGGAGTCGAAATTATTCCGGAGCCCTTCACTGCGGCGTCCCTCATAGCCTGAGTCGCTTTGGGACGTTAAACCCCCATAAACCGTAAACCAAACCAATAAGCCTTCGCTGTGGGCATGGTTTCACAGAGATCTGGACGAGAGCTGAGCGATTCGGACGCCACGTCGGGCATCAGACCCTTCGGTTTTCAAACTCCACGTTAGCCATGAACGCGCGGTCACATTGCGGCCGCTGCCTCGACCGAGCGCGGCCTGTCCTCGTCAAGCAAGCCTGGCGCGCGCGCGCGCGCTTTCGTGACACAAGCTTTCGCGAATCCCGCGTTAATCGACCCGGCGGGGCGGCCGGTCCTGCGTACGCGCCCGGATCGGCCTTTCGCGCTGATCCCCCTAATTGGCGCGCTGCAGTCGTAACAAGTCACGTTAATCCCCCCCCTCCCCCCCCCCCCTCTCTCGCCGATAGCGCACGTGCCCGCCTCGTCTCCGGCGTCGCTGGCGACGGCGTGACGTCAGATGTTTAAAAGTTTGGCCGCACTGCCTGGAAAGTCCGGAGTTTCGTTTTTTTTTTCCTCCTTGCGTTTACGATTATAGAGCATTGCTGAGCATAGCCAGCCAGTCAGTGATTCCCGATTACCTCGAATGGCGAACCAGCACGCCAAGGACGAAGTCGCTCAGGCCATCTTTCGAAACAACCCTTGTCAGTGGCTTCGCATCCGTTGCGTCAGCAGTTCAAGTTCGTTTGAGTTGCTAATTTCGCAGACGTTTTAGGGTAGCAGTTCGGGCTCTTTTTTTTTTTCTTCTTTCGATCCAGGTCACATGAAGTTAGTGCGAACTGATCTAGAACGTTGGATAAATTTATGCTTACCCCTGACTCCGTGGTTCCTTTCCCTTCGGGCTTAAAGTATACAGATGCCGCGATGGCTGCGTCATACACGTGTTATTTGGATTTGAGTTGAAAATTCCCCCCCCCCCCCGCCCCCTTTTTTTACTCGACTGTAACGTCATAACAACGTGCGTCAGCATCCAGAGTTCTTTGATGACAGCCATGCAGTTGGAGAACTCCTAATGTAATATAGGATTCATTCCTCTTTAAAAATCTCGGTGTTCTGATTAGCCTAAACTCGGAGATTTCCTGGCTGTTACGCTATTTCCTGCGTTGAAGTAATCTGGTGCACCTATGTATCTTCTAATATAAGTTATGTTTGGGCATTACATTAGTCGAGTTTTTATTAAATTTTCAAGTTATACTCTTTAACACCGTGGCAACTGCCACCGTCCCAGTGCAAAGGAGAAGCTGCAAATTATCCATCTTCATAAACTAGCTACAGGTTACGCCGTCGTTTTCATTCGTAACTGATGCGAGTAGGGGCACCTGGCTGTACGTGGGCGCAGAATCACTGCGCGTGCGCGGCCTCTCGGCTGTCCGACGTGATCTCGTGACGTCACTTCGTTTTCTCTGACCAGTTTCCGCCGACGCCGGGAAACCTCCCCGACAAACCTATTCACGTCAAGTGTGGATCCCCGGAGGACGCGCAGTGCTGCTCGCGACGCACTCATTTACGATAGTCGCCCCCCTTTCTCGAAGCAAGCGGCGCTCTCCGCGGTTTGCCGGAGTTACGCCCAGCGGTCTGTCCGACGACGGCGCCTTTGCTGCGCGCGTACCAAGACTGGTCGGACCGCTCTCCTCGTTAATCAAGCTAAGAAGCAAAACGTGGGCAGCTTCACAGCGCTAGGAATGGGAGGAGGAGGAGACCTCTCTCTCCCTGCTTTCGAAGGCGTCCGGCCGGCACGCTGACGTCCAGCAACCTCCCGGTCTTTTTCCTCTGTTCTCCGCCGGCTTGTGTTTTGTTTCCTCCCGACCCCACCTCCCTGTAGTCCGCTCCTCGGTATCTCTGCCCCGTGGGCAGCAGAGCAACCCCCCTTGGTGCGTTCATTCTGCGGCCATTAGGTTGCGCGCGCGCGCGCGCGTTTTCATCCCCCCCCCCCCCTCCCTCCCTTCCCGCGTGTGCGGCGCGGCTTTCTGGCGTTCCGCCGCCGTGGATATCCGGCTGCCGCTCCCGGTGTGCGCTTTTCGCCTCTCCTTCCTTGCAGAGCCACTGGGTCCCTCTACGCCGCGCCCCGCTTTTCTTGTGACGCCCGGACCTTTCTTTCTTTCTTTCTTTCTTTCTTTCTTTCTTTCTTTCTTCCTTCCTTTCTTTCTTTCTTTCTTTCTTTCTTTCTTTCTTTCTTTCTTTCTTTCTTTGTGCGTTCATTTGCTACTTCCTCTACGTGCGGGACGACGAGGGGAGAATGCGACTGTCTGTACTTCTCCCTTCGGCATTCGCCGCTAGAGGGATGCAAAAACCTACAAGTCACGGCACGCAGGAGCCGTGAGCCGCTGCCGAAACGCGTCTGCCGGGCCGCAGGATGCTTGGAGGAGGGGTTCCACTGCTCGGGATCTGCGTGGAGGAAAAGGAAATTGTAGAAATGTAAAAAGAGATAAAAGAGGAACTAGGGAGAGTTAAAAGATGGAAAGAGGCTCCCTAGTTGTGTGTGTGTGTGTGTAGGGGGAATAGGAGGGAGGGGGAAGCGCATAAATAAACGAGTGGAAAGCGGGCAGCTCCGCTTCTCGACGAGGGGTTGGGAGCGGGGTGTGGTGGGGGTCGGGAATCGACACGCATGAATCCCACTCCGAGAGCATGCATGCGAGCGGTGCTGCGGGGCCGTTTTCTCCTGAGCTACTGGAATTTCTTTCGTCCCGCGTCCGTAGGGAGGGAGGGAGAGCGGGTGGTAGACCGCTCTCTCCCGTTCACTTGCGGCGGTGGCAGTTGTGCTAGGTGTAGGTCCCCGTCGTCGACTGTCGTCATCGTTGTCGGCCGGTCGGTGGTGGCGGTTGCACCAGGGGCAGGCCTCGCTAGGACCTTACTCTTTGCGCTCTTGAGGTTTTCCGTGTCTTTCGGTTTACCCCAGATTCCCTTCCCTCCCTCATTTCACCTTTGAACAGTGCCAGCGGACCACATGTAAAGTTGTGTTTTCGGGAGTCGGTTTTTTTTTTGTTTTCATTCGTTCTATCAAGTGGTCGTGCGTTTGCGTGTCCTCCCCGTCGAGTCAAATTTACGAGCGGACACGTTCGCGCCATTAGGCGATGCCGCGTCTACTTACTGCTCCATTTCACGTTGCGCAAGGCGGGGGTGCACCATTCGCGATTTAGGGGAAAATAAAAGGAACGGGCACACGCGGGGTCACTGCGCACACCTCGTTCACACCCTTAAGAATTCGCACGTTGCGTTAGAGGGGACTTTTTTTTTTGTGGGGTAGTAGGAAGGGGCGAGGGGGAGCAAGTGCTCTATGCACATTTTCCTGCGCGCCTTACGACACACGCGCATTGCCCATTCTCACCACTCCTGGTGCTGCCGACCGCGTCGCAGTTCTGGTGACGCTTTTGTGTCTGTCACTGGCTGGGCTACTACGCCCTTGCCATTCCCCTGTCGTCACGGTCACCCGCATACTGCATATTTGCTCTTTGTTTCGTGATTTGGTTCTTCGAATCTAGGAATTCTGCGTAACTGAGTAAAGCCGTATTAAGAATGCTCGTGTGGTCCAAGTCTCTCGCCGCGCCACTGATAGTTGCCCGGCGGATTAGCGTCGGATTAGTGCCTAGCCGTCTTGTATCCGATGTGACTCGTTTACGTGAGACGGCTTCTCGTGCATTACCTTAGTGAACACTTTCTACGCTGGAACGTTTCCAGTACGAACGCTCTCGAGGCTGTGATCTCCATTGATGCCGTACACCGGCTCAAGGTATTTCTCAGCACTGCTAGTTCAGGACAACTTTGGTTAGCGTCGGCAGCCGCCTTCCGGGGTAGGAAAACCGTGCAGGGTATGTACGTTCGCACAAGTCCGCGGGCGTCGTGCCACTCGTGTGCACCTCTAATTAGCAGCAGGGCAATTGACTGAGCCTCTAGAAGACCACGCACAACACACGCGATGATGGACGGCTCGCTTGTACCGGGAACACAGGCGCCGTTTCGCCGAGGTTGGGCAACTGCCTGCTGTTTTTTTTTTTTTTTTTTTTTTTTTACGGCTGGTCGCGGTGTGTTTAAGGCGACCTTCACGTTCCTTCCTCTGCGGCAGCCCATGCAAGCTCTATTCGTGACCACCTGCGCCCTGCGCCAGCCCTCGTGTATAATGAACTGTCTCCGCAAAAGAGCTTAAGAGCTTCTGCGCTAGCCGAGTCATTTGTCGAGCTTTTTGTTTTGTTTTTTATCGCCCTTTATTTGTGTTCCCTTTGTACATCGCTTCGAGGCATCCTACTCAATCGCGAACCGTTTTCCTCTCTTCTGGAACGGATATACTCTGCAACCGTATAGACAGATGATCGTATACGCCTTATCAGCTTCGCGAATCGTTATGCACAGTAGGCGCCCCTCTCTTGCGGAGTGTCGTAAGCTGCGTAGGAAAAGCGGCTTCTGTGCGCCGTTGCCCCCCGAAGGTGACATTTTGAAGGCAAAAGCTTTTATTATTTTTATTATTTTTCGGATTTGCGAGCGAAGGAGTTGCGCAGGACGGGCTGTAATGCTCCCTCTGTAAACCGCTACAGTGACTTAGCCCGCGGAGAGGCGTCGCGATTTTACCGTCTTTCCTCCTAAGCTTGGACGCATGGTTTATCGATATGCGCTCGAATGTCCGCAACACCCGAGTTTGTTTCTTCAACCGTTAGACTCCCTTTTTCGAAACGGTATCCGCGCAAACGTGCCAGACATGGGCCGAGGGATACGCAGCGACCTAAAAGCTTGTACGACGCGGGCGGAGAGTATATAAGGACATGCCTTGGCACTTTGAACAACCGATTCGTGTAAGGTGTGTAATGTAGCAAGGCGAAATCGTGAAATGGCGTGCTTTAACTCTTTGTTCTTTCGTGTTTTTTTTCCCCCCAAGGTTCATAGCCTGTGGGCGAGCTTCTCCACAGGGGTTGCAAGGTGTATCGCGCTTTCATTTTCAGGCGTACAGGCCATAACACCGGCGCAGCTCCGCGTATACCTTCAGGCTTATAGGCACGGGAAAGCCCTTGGCAAATATGCCTAGCTACGCCTCTCGCAGTCTCGCTTTTCTCGAACGGCACTGTTCTATTTGCGTCGCGCTACAATGCGTTATTCCTTGCCAAGTCGGTGAAATCGAGGACCTTTTTTTTTTCTCTCTCTCTCTCGCTATCCGGCTCACACGAAACCGCTTCGTCTTCTATATAGAGTTTCAAACTGCTCTGACCTCCTCCTCCTCACTCTCATCTCTTATCCTTCAGTTCCCCTCTCTCACTATCAAATGTCTCTTCTCTCCGTTTTTGTCTATTTTTTTTGTTTTTTTTTCTTTTCATTTCGCCTACGACAGTGGGGACTCGATGCTGCGCCGTGCGGCTCTCTGGAGAGCGGCGCTCAATTTCCGAGCCTCCCCTGTTGTTCTTTTCCGGTCTGTAATTCTCCAGGCTGCCCCCCCCCCCCCCCCTCCCTTCCATCTCCGTTCTAGGGCCCCGGCCAGTCCGGCATCGGCCACAGCGGCGGCCCAGCCCCACCCGGGTCCGCGGTCTCGCGTCCGCGGTCCGCCTTGCGTTGTCGAAATCGCGCACGCTCAGCGCCGCGGACCGGGTAGGGGGCTCTCGCGGACTCAGCACTTTCTCCTCCCCCCCCCCCCCCTCCTTCCCCCGAAATCCCCTCTCCCTCTTTCTATTAGGTTTGCTCCCCCCCCCCCCCCCCCCTTTTTTTACCTCCTCCTTGACCCTCGCTTGGCCACCGGTGCCGGTCCTTTTCATTGTACACTGTTTAGTGTTGGCGTTCTTTCCCTCGAGGACCTCCGCGGAAGAAAAGTGACCGAAAACAAACAAAAAAAAAGATCACCGGTGACCGCCTCCTCCCCGCGTTCACAATCGAGCAGCAGCGCGCCTTCAAAGGGGGCGAGGGAAATAGAGGAGGGGGGGGAACAGTATAGCGCTCTTCATTACGACGATTACCTCGTTGCTCGAATACCCCCTTCTTCTGTTCCCCTTACTGCCCGTCTTCACTTTAGCCCCTTTTTTTTTTGCTCCCTTTAGCTTCAAAGTTGTTTTTCTTGTCTCCTTACCTCCTTTTTTTATTCCCTCGCTCCATCCTTGTACGTTTTCTTTCCAAGCCTTTTTCCCTCGTTTGTAGTCCGTCATATGTGCTGACGCTGGGGGGAAAGTATCGCAAGTGGCCGAAGTTTTTATTTCCTGCCTGTATCCTTACCTTTCCTGCCTCTTTTCGGGAAAGAATCCAGCCCGGGCGGTATAGGGACGTAGGCGCCGTAAAACAAGTGGAACAACCGACGCGATTCGCCCAGTTGCACCTGCACAGCCCGTGTGTATATATGTCCCTTGCTTTTCATTTCGCCAGCGCTGCTTGGCCATGCGGCGGCCTTTGGCGCGCGCAAGGCGTGTGCTCGGGTAGGTGGTTATTCTCAAGAGAACCGTTTATGTCGCTGGCGTGGTAGGCGATCAAGACGCCTGAATGTACGGCGCGGACAGTGTACGGCTTAGGAAGCGCTTCCATGCAGATGGCTGTTTGCAAATGTATGTTCCGGTTGTGCCTGCCTGAGCTGGCTGCTCAAAGGAGGAAAATATTTTTTGAACTGTTTGAGCCGGTTTGCCAGAGGAGGAAAGTATTTTTCTTCCAGCTGTTTAGGCCGGCTTGTCGGAGGGGGAAAGTATTTTGCAGCGGCTCCAGCCTGCTGGTCAGGGGCGGAAACTAGTTTTTAGCTATTTGATTCGGCTTGTAAGATGAGGGAAGTATTTTTTAGCTCTTTGATCTGGCTCGTCAGAGGAAGAAAGTATTTTTGAGCTGTTGAGCCGGCTTCCCGGGGGAGGAAAGTATATTTTCAATTCAATTCAATTCACCTTATTTTCAACATTTCGCAATGTTGACGGTCTTCCAGGCAAAAAGCTGTGGGGACAGCCTGACGAGGCCTGAAAGCCGGCGGCAGGCAACAGTGACAGCAGTGATCCGGCTCGTCAGAGGAGAAAAGTATTTTGCAGCGCAGCTTGCTGGTCAGGAGAGGAAAGTAGTTTTTAGCTATTTGGTCCGGCTTGTCAGGGGAGGAAAGAGTTTTTTAGCTATCTTATTCGGCTTGTCAGATGAGGAAAGTATTTTTTTAGCTGTTTGATCTGGCTCGTCAGAGGAAGAAAGTGTTTTTGAGCTATTTGAGCCTGCTTCTCAGGGCAGGAAAGTATATTTTAGCTTTTTGAGCCGGCTCGTCAGAGGAGAAAAGTATTTTGCAGCTGTTTGAGCCGGCTCGTTAGAGGATTGAAGTATTTACCTGTTTGAGCGCGCTTTTCAGAGGAGGAAAGTATTCTTTGCTGTTTGAGCCGGCTTGTCAGAGGAGGAAAGTATTTTGCAGCTGTTTGAGCCGGCTCGTTAGAGGATTGAAGTATTTACCTGTTTGAGCGCGCTTTTCAGAGGAGGAAAGTATTCTTTGCTGTTTGAGCCGGCTTGTCAGAGGAGGAAAGTATTTTGCAGCTGTTTGAGCCGGCTCGTTAGAGGATTGAAGTATTTACCTGTTTGAGCGCGCTTTTCAGAGGAGGGAAGTATTCTTTGCTGTTTGAGCCGGCTTGTCAGAGGAGGAAAGTATTTTGCAGTGGTTTGAGCCTGCTGGTCAGGGGAGGAAAATATTTTGCAACGCCGACAAGACGCAGACGTGAGGAAGATGGGAAGTTATTATGCGGTTCCGAAGTAGCTGTAAAAGAGTGTGGTGTTCAAGCCGAAGCAATTTAAATGGGAAACTTATAACCGACGACCGATATAGACGACGTCTGGTAAACCTATACTCTAAACAGAAAGGAGTAAAAATGTAGTAAGCTGTCCTCTATTGCGCCCCCTTTTATAAAAGGGTGTTCCCTAGAGGACGGCTCACTCTCCTTTATACTCCCATATAGGCGTATTCTTGCTTAGAGTTTATTCCGTCTAAATTCCAGAGGTTTTCTTGGCCCGGTCGGTGACTTGAGTCACTCTGACGTATTCACATAGCTGTCGACAGAGTTGCCGCTTGAGTCGAGGCGTATTTTTGTCGCTTGATGCGTTGAGCATTCTGCGAGCCGACCGCGTATTGAAGCTGCTCGTGACAGATATATTTTATTAATGCACTCTAGCAGAGAGAATGTTTTGAAAGTTTGCCGCCTGTGGCTAGGCTCTCAGCCGGCGCTCGATCATTAAACTTCGCGCTAATGGAGGAAGCAATTAAAAAGCGGATTCTAGGGGCTCTCTCACGGAACTCCCCCGCAGTAATCGCGATAAAATGTGATGCCTTCATCGGCATCTCGTGTCATTGCGTAAATTGAGGTATTAACCCTACTGTTAGTAGTAGAACGACTGTACTCATCGCACATTGTGATGATGGGAACCACGGGATATTCGGATTGAAGTTAGTAGACTCTGAACACGCTTATACTATAAACAGAAATAATAATAATAATAATAATAATAATTGGTTTTTTGGGGAAAGGAAATGGCGCAGTATCTGTCTCATGTATCGTTGGACACCTGAACCGCGCCGTAAGGGAAGGGATAAACAGAAAGAAACAGAATTGTTAACTTGCAGAGGTGCGCAGACGGAAGGACGAAACACTATAAAAACGAGAGCACAGGGCAAGACCTGTCTGACAGCTGTAAGCCTCACTTGTGGACTGCTAACTTGAACTGACTTCTCTCCTAATGTTGTTCGACCAGCCTCGTCCCGCGTGTTCCTTTTCTAGTTCTCCTCCTACTTTTTGATTCGTCTTTCCGAAAGGTATAAATGTGTGCCAGCTGCCACTTCAGGCGTGCACTTGCTGTTGGGTCGACTCCCGTGGAATGTGCGCTCGGAGGAGCACTCTGCATAATAATAATAATAATAATAATAATAATAATAATAATAATAATAATAATAATAATAATAATAATAATAATTGGTTTTGGGGGAAAGGAAATGGCGCAGTATCTGTCTCATATCGTTGGACACCTGAACCGCGCCGTAAAGGAAGGGATAGGGGAGGGAGTGAGAGAAGAAAGGAAGAAGAGGTGCCGTAGTGGAGGGCTCCGGAATAATTTCGACCACCTGGGGATCCACATGCGCAGATTATGTATACGCGACGAGAGGAAACCTAGTGGAGGGCTCCGGAATAATTTCGACCACCTGGGGATCCGCATGCGCAGATTATGTATACGCGACGAGAGGAAACCTAGTGGAGGGCTCCGGAATAATTTCGACCACCTGGGGATCCGCATGCGCAGATTATGTATACGCCACGAGAGGAAACCTAACTCGCTCGATCCCGGTTGAGCGTCGTCGCACCGTGGTCAGTGCGCGTCGGTGGCTCGGCCACTCCTCGCGATTGCTGCTGCCGGTTTCTCCTCTTCCGGCGTGTTTGCGCTCGTGTGTCCCGCGAGGCAAAAAGGGGCCGGAATCGCGTCCGGACAACCGACCAACCAAGCAGCCTTCTTCGCGGCAGATTTATGCAGCATAGCTTGGGGCACCCTCGGGACCGTTGCCGCTTCCTCTCGTGGCTTGCCTTTCACCCTCGTCTTTCCTCCTCCCTGTTTCTTCTTCCACCTTTCCCTCTCCCTCTTTCCTCCTCCTCGTTCTGCCTGGTTTCTTCGGCGCAAACCACGGCGGAAGCTTTTGGTCGCCGAGGCCAGGAAACACGCGGGAAAGCAGCACCGCGCTTATGTATACGGAAGGCGACGGATTCGACACACAGAAGCAGCACCTGTTTCCTCTCCCCGAGCTCATTTCCTTTTCTTTTATTATTGTTACTCGTCGCGAACGTCATTGCAATAAGCTATCATACTTGGGTGCATTAACTTCTCGCGTGGACACGGGCAAACAGGGCTTGCTTCTATGCGTCGGGATGTCAGTAGGACCTGGCTCTCTATGGGACATCCGAGTGGTGCCGCCTGTCTGCGTTTCATTTCGTATATCTACTTCGACAGCGAGCCTTCCAGCCGTCTATAGCGCTTGTCGCAAATGCTTGATTTTTTTTTTCTCCTGTATTCGCAGCTTATAGTGCCCGCGATGAATATTTGAGCGGCGCGCCCGGGTTTAGGCGGTGGATGATTTCCCTTAGCGGATGCGTGCACTACGGTTCTCAGAGGGTTGTGACGTGCGCGCAGTAAGCGCTGCGCCGGCATCTGGCGACGTCGGGGTTTCGCCGGTGTGCGAGTGGCGGCAGATTCGAATGAAGACGAGCCTCGATGTCGATTCCGCTGGTGAATATTGTTTCGAAGTAGATGGCTGCGTTGAAGGTTGCTACGACGACGAATGCTTCGACGAACGTTGTTCCGATAAATGTCGTTTCTATAAAAGCCGCACCGGTAAAGATTGTCTCGATTGTTGCTCCGTTACAGATTGTAAAAAAAAAAACAGGAAGCGAGCAAGTTGGAAATTGTCGGTATGATAAGTAGGCGCAAAACATCAGCCAGACAGAAGGTGCCGTTGTAGATTGTACTGACGAAGGGTTTCTTGGTGAAGAGTGTTTTGTTGAAGACGATGATGATGTAAAGCATTTATTGGGTGCAATAAGTTATTCGCACTGTCTGGGAGGGGCCGTCTGTCCAGGGAAGACTGTCTGATGAATACGGCGCCCTTCACGGGAGAGAGAGAAACATTTATAACTCAAGTGGGGACGGGGGGGGGATACATGTTGCGGACAACTGCAATGAATATTGCTTCGATAAAGGTTACGCACCCTCCTTGAGGTTGCGTCCGATACATCGCCTAGAGTCCACGTCCGTGCCTCCAGTGGTTACTTTCCCTTGCAGGTGCAACTCCCGGAAGGCCTATAAACTATAAGCACTTTGAACGCTATTCAAGAGCACTTGAGGGACCTATAGGCGTTTCTCACTTCTTAAGAGAAACTGTGTACGCGGAAACCCGCAGCCGTCCGTCTCCCCGTTCATCCTTCATCGGCGGGGCCGTGGTCACGTGGTCCCGGTCGCCGCCGGGGGAGCCACCGCTGCCTTGAATAGCAGCGCGCAGCCGCGATTGAAAGGCGCCGCGCGGTGTCCGTTTAATAATGGAACTGTCGGAGCGTGGTGTAATATAGTGCGGTTCCCTTTTAATGGCCGCTGCCATTGTGCGCGCGTCCCCTCGCTTCTCTTCCTTTTACGACGGACTTTTTTTGCCGCTCGGGGCGCCGCGCAGCGGCAACCCGCCGCACTACTATGAATGCGCTTCCGCCGCCACCTCGCCTAAAAAGCAAGCCCTCCCCTCCTGCTCGCGCCGTGGTCTCCCGAAGAGTTTGTTTGACGACACACACACACACACACACACACACACACACACACACACACACACACACACACACACACACACACACACACACACACACACACACACACACACATGTACGTACATATACACCCGTACAAAACAAAATAAACATAACCTTCTTCGGTGGGGGGTGCTTACGGATTGGCGGTATGTGCGTATAGATGCATGAATGTTCGATGTTTGTGTGTACATTATGTGTGCGTAGGCACTGCCCCCGTCCCCTTTCCCAAATCTCTCTCTCCCTTTCCATCTATCCACCAGGCCTGCCTGTCATAGCTGGCGTGCGGTTTGTTTACTATTCCTTGTCCCCCGCCGCCCCGTGGAGCCGGCTGTGCTCTGCGGGGCTGTAGTAGGTGACAGATGTGTGAGCCCGCTTGGCTGCCTGCGGGCCTTGGCTCGGCGGCGACGACAGCGCAATAGGTGCGCGTCTGTGCGTGAAAGGCCGGCGGAGAGAGCGTTGGGGACGCGGGGAGAGCTGGGCCTCTCGAAGCCGGAGCCCCCCCACCCCCCTCCAACAAAAGCGTATATACTAACTTCCCCAGCCTTCTGGGCTTGCTCGGTCAAGGTGCGCCCTGCCTGCGCATCAAAGCGCATGCGCGCGCTGCTGCTGCCCTTCTTCGCGCGTCCACGCTTCGTCGGAGCGGTATGCTCGAGTGGCGACCGTGCGACGCTCGGGAGCACCTACTCAGCATCCCCCCCCCCCCCCCCCCCTGCCTTCGGCACCGTGGTCGTTCCTCACTCCGCATTGTCATTTGGCTCCCGGCGTAGCGGCGGCGTGCCTATTCAGGCCTCTCGTACGGTTCAGCGCCGGTGCTTGCTTTCGACGGCGCATTGTGCGCCTTTCAGCGGCACAGTTCATTCCCGTCTGCCATCTTCTTGGCTCTGCGGGTCGCGCTCCCGGGCTTCGGGGGCTAACTCCTTTCGTCTCTCTCTCTCTCTCTCTTTAAAACTTGGGTATTGCCTGCTTTATTTTCATGGTTGAGACCGTCTTTTATTTTTGTACCTCTGTTTTTTTTTACCCCATAAGATACGCGCACGTCATGACTGCAGAAGTAGGCTTAGGCCAGTTGGTAAAGAGAGAGTGAGATAATATTTTGACGATCAAGGGAGGTAAACCACATGAACTGTGTCTCCATTGGTGTACCACAGTAGACAAGGAGGCGTAAATCAAGGACACGGGATCCACGCATCCCTTTTTTTTTTTTCACTCGCGGGCATGTTTGTGTTGGAACGCTGTCGAAGTCGTTGCTCCGCAAGGCTTTGCCCGTCGCGGCTGCTGTACACAAGTCGGTGTTTCGGGCGCCAATTACTGTACTCATTGCCAGGAATTGGGGACAGTGCCCAGCCATAGGGAGCCTGCGCTGTTAAGGTGGCACTGCAATTGTTCCATTCGGTGACTCAAAATTGCTTTTGTCAGCCGCATGGGCCGCTGCAAACGCGACAACACATTCTGCGCGATTAGATACCCGCGTTTGGCTGACAGCATTCATTGCCTAGCTTCTATCGGTGTAGCCAAGATAGCTGACGCACGGCACGTGCGCCTTCGACAGAGCGCGGAGGCTCACGCCAATAAGCGCCTGAAGGTGGCGCGGAAAAGTACTAATAGTACTACCCAAAACTGCTTGCTCTTCTCGCTAGGCAGTGTGTTATGGCGCTGCAATCGGCACCGCAAATTTCAGCGCAAGTTCCCCATTGCCTCCAAGCTTAGTCGCCTATAACGGACCGTTCTGAGGCCACTGGGCCATTCTCTTTCTTTCTGAAGTCACGGATGATGTCAACGCGCTGTTTCTTTAATGTTCAGAGCCATGCGCCACATGGTGACAGGCGAGGGAACTAGAAACCACTTGTCCCGAACTCCTGGTAATAAATACAAGGTCCCCTGGTAGTGTCGTCATAGCGATTCTTTAGCATATGCCTTTCTTTCCCCGCTGCGTTGAAAGAGAGAGAGAGAGCATTTTCCTGGCTACGTGCACTCGTACACGACTGCATGAATGGGTTCTAGGTGCCTGGAAATTTTGCGTTCACCTCTCATGCAGTTTCCTCACGTTCCTGCTTTTCGCCTCTCGTTTGTTCTACTTTCTTCACATAAAACACTCTTCCTTCCTTTCTTTCTTTCTTTCTTTCTTTCTTTCTTTCTTTCTTTCTTTCTTTCTTTCTTTCTTTCTTTCTTTCTTTCTTTCTTTCTTTCTTTCTTTGCAGCGATAGCTGCATGTAGGACCTCCTTCTTCACCCATTCTTTCACGGTGCAATTGAGGTGTCCACGGAGATGTGAGACAGTCACTGCGCCTTTTGGTTTCCTCAAAACCTTTTTCGTTTTCAATTGTCATAAACTAACACTCCCGCTGTCACCTGCCGGCCAACGAACGAACTTGAACGCCAATGCGTTCACCCGCGATCCTTTGCCGTAATGGACACGTGGACCGAGAGTTGTGGATCACTTCGAGACCGTCTATACCCGTAGTAGCGTGACCACGGTGTTTTGCCCTACTGCTGTCGCTATCACTGTTTCTTTTTTCTTTCTTTTTTGGTCTACCTTTTGAGCATTAAGGCACAGTGACACGCTTTTTTTTTCAGGGGAGAGGGGGAAGGGAGGATAAATATTTTCCGGCGGCTGCGTTTTGATGGAGGCGATACGCAAAGGCGCCCGTGTGCTGTGCGATGTCAGTGCACGTTAAAGATCCCCGGGTGGTCGAAATTATTCCGGAGCCCTCCACTACGGCACCTCTTTCTTCCTTTATCCCTTCCCTTACGACGTTGTTCAGGTGTCCAACGGTATATGAGACAGGTACTGCGCCATTTCCTTTCTCCCAAAACCAATTATTATTATTATTATTAGTCTCTTTTCTTATCTCCGGCCCTCTGATGCGTCGATTGTAGTAGACTTCCACACGTGGAAAGAGCTGACCCTGTCAACCCCATATTTCTCTCCCTTCGAACCCCTTCTCCCACCCCCTCCGCGAAGCCGTAGAAACGTGCCCCCGGTGTCCCCGGCCGTGTCGTTGACAGGCCCCGATTGCTAGGGTTTCATCGGGGCTCTGGGCCCTGAGCTTCCTGCTCCCGTTCCCTGCATACCGTAATGGCCTCAAGCGCGGAAAGGGGGAAAGAACCCCGCACCGCTCGCCTTTGACGCTAGAGGAGGAAAAAAAAAAAGCCTTTGTCACGTCGCCTATATATACCCGGTGTGTATAGACCTCCTTCACCCCGCGACGTCACGAAGATGCGGTGGCGCTGATGTTAGCAGCGACTTTCGCATGGTAGGCAAAACAGGTTCCGCTTGCCCGTGCCTACCGCAGCTGCCGCAGCTACCGGCGGCTGCTTCAAGCCTGTGAACTGCAGAAGCAGCATGTATTGACCAGCTGCGTCACTGCTGGATCCGCGTAATAGCATAAAAAATATTAAATTAGCCTCGATACGTTTCTCGCGCATAAATGCCGCATTCGGAAACTGGCTAACAGGCATTGGGCCACGGTAGTAAAGCGCGAAGTCTGGGATTCGATAGGCACTGCCACTCAAGGCACTTAATAGCATGCAAGTTACTGCGTTCATTCACCTGAACTTCAGGATAGTAGGCTAATAATTGCTCAAGGAAAAAAAAGACACATGCAGCTGCACACGTACTTATCACCTTGAGCCGGAGTGCACGGGGCGCCGACAGGTTCGCTCGCCCCCAAGGAATGCGTTTTTTTGTTAATAGCACACCATGTTTTAATGGCGCGTTTTATGACATTTAATATTTACTTGAAACTGTTTCTTGATATGACGACGTAATTATTTCATTCGAGCAGAAGTCTGGTAAGTTGTGTCAGTCTTGCGCGGTCGCGTTGGTGTGCTTAGAATAGCGTACCTTAAGTATGCTAAACGCCATATGCTTTTTCATTGCATCATGCATGTGTCATGTTTCATGAGGTAGTACATGATCGCGAAGCTTGTTTGGAAAGAAGCAGCCGCAGGCGTGCTACTAACAGACACGTGGCGAGATTGAGAGGGGACGCGGCAATGAAAAGTGTTTTCGTTATTCATGCATGCGATATGTAACTAAACTTGGTGCAAATATCAAATTCCTACGCTAGTTTCAGTAATTCCTTTTATTTATAGCTATACCTGGTGCAGTTCTGGGTAATTATAATTAACACCGTCGTCAAGTCCCCCCAAGGTCTCAAATAATTGAGTACATAGTGCGCAGTTTTTTATGCCAGCATGTACATAAAGCCCTGTTCTGTACGATGACGCGATTAGTTCTTTTTCTATATGATCAGTACTTATGCATGCATAGTTACATGAAAACGTTTCTTACAAGAAATAACTAACACAGTACTGCACGTGTAGGGAAAAAAATCGAGAGGTTTATTACTCTCCTCAACGTCTCAGGTATAGTTTGCGACAAACGGAATCATTTGATTTTCATGCGAATTACGAAGGTGAGTGATCCAGTCGCAGAAAATGTGAGAGGTCACAAAACGAACCTTAAAGATTATGGCATCTTCGCTTTCACTTTGGTCAAAGAAATGCGGCACTGAAATCAAAGAAATTACCTCACAATTTTTGATGACCACACTTCTAAAAAGCGTAATTTATAAATTTGTACTCAATATTTTGCTATAATTTTTCGTCACGAAACTAGACTTCAGGGCTAATGAAAGAAATAATTCTAGAAATCAAAAATTTTCACCAAATCGACCAGCTTAACAAGAGGACAAGTCGGCCTGGCTGGTGCGTGGTCATGCGGCTAAAAACAGCGCTAAGCGAGACAGAGGAGATCAGGGACACGACGCTGTCCCCACTTTTCGCACAGCGCGACACGTACATATGTCAGCAGACGATGAGCGCACGTCTGCTCCGACGAAACAAGGCCAGCACTTCCCCTCACTATTGTCCCGAAGTAAAATCATTCCGGCTAGTGCAGAGTGTCAAAACTTGTTTTATTCAATGCTTGGCGCATAAATAAACGGCAGGAACGCTTTCTACATGTTTACTACTAACCATATATTCAATACAGTGGCAAACTATTTCTCTTTATAGGCCGCACTTGGCCAACGCGAGCTCGTGTACTTCAACAAATTACTAAGTTGGAAGCATCGACCATTGCTGATTCGCAGAAACTGGAAACGTGCCTACAAGCCTTGAAAACCCGCGCTCAACACCTATCCACGACGCCACTGCCCGACCTTTTGCCTACCACGAGCTCGCTAGCGACTGCAGCGCCACCGTTTGTTTACAAACATGCAGGAGGTCCATAGGAGAAAGCGCCCCGGAGCACGTGGCAGCGGGAACCATTGGAGAGGCGGAGCTGTATAAAGGCAGGAGGGTGGCGCCTCTCTCTTTTTAACAATGGCCGCCGCTAAAAGGAACGCTTTTTCCAGCGGCGTTTCGCAGCCGCCATCTGCCCGAAGCATTCGAGGACCGCCACCAGCCGCGCGCCAAGTGCGGAAGCGACGCTTTGCAAAGAAGCCCCCGTCAAGGCGCAAATCGGTTCCGGTTCTTCACTGGGACGCCTTTGCGTATAGCCTTCTTCGCTGCCTGGTCCGCTCTAGGGTCCTATATACGCTCTCACCTTCTTTCATTCTCCGTCAGTCGGCGCGCTCGTCGCGGTTTGCATTGTGCTCAATTTTCGGTTCGATAGTTCTCCGCGCGAGTTACTTGAAGGTGTTTCCAAAGCTTCTACCATTTTTTTGTATATCCCGTTCGTATCATTTCGTTGCTTCTATCAGTATTTCTCTTTGCTCCTGACCTCCGAATTCGAAGCCTACTTGTGGGATTTTGCCTCAAGTGTGTCGTCTTTCGTTGCTTCGCTGGCTTTTTTATCTGCTTTTTTTAACACGGTTGGCGTGAAGCGTTATGACCTTGGGCGACACTCTTTCCCGTCTCTCCTTTTTCTTCCCTCGTGTTTCGTGCACCGGGCCCCGTAAGAATAAAAAAAAAAAGAAAGCGTTCACAATGTGGGAGCTGCGTCGGCGCTAAGAAGGCCCCTGGGACCGTGTATTCGGAGCCCCGGCGTGCGCGTTCGGCGTCGCGGCCTACGGGAAGACCGCAGAGCGCGTGTTTTGGGGAGGAGAAGAGTAAAATGGAGAGGAGGAAAGCACTTAGTGAATGCTCCCTGTGTGTGTGGAGGAAGAGCGGGTCCCGCCGTCCTGTTTGCTTTTTTTTGTTTTTGTTTATTTTCTGCCGAGAGCTCTGTGTGAGAGGGCGGCCCGTAGTGGGCGGTCAGCTTGCGATTGTGGCGGTGGTGCTCTTGAGTGCTCTGTTTGTGTCAGCTCGAGAGACTCCCCGGCCTCTGAGAGTCGTAAGGCCGCGCTGGCTTAAGTTTTTGTTGGCGCTGACCGATTGATGGACCTGCGGCTGAGCTGAAGCAAAGAAAGGGACCAGGAGGTGGGGTGAGAGGGGGGGGGGGGGGGCTTTGTTGCGTCGTTCATTTCTCGGTGTGTTCAATCTTTCTTTTTTTGTGTGTGTGTGCCCGTATGTTCGCGCGCGTCGAGGATTTTTGGGTTCCCGATTGAAGCGGCATATACAAGGGGTCCATCGAATCGGTCGATGAGTGCTCGTTCTTTTGTAACACGGCCGTCGCCTTCCTCCCAGTAGCTCGACAGTGTCCTTTCTTTTTACGCTATGTGTGCGCTCGGCGTACTGAGCGGTCCTGAGAGCAGTTTACGCGAACTTCGATCCTTTTTTTTTTCCTGTGACGTGTCACGAAGAGTGCGGCGCGTTTGGGAGTTTTTTCTTGTCTTTTTTTCACGTCTGAACAGGCCTGTCTGGTCTGGCGCGAACTTTCGTTTTTCGGTTGCACTCAGCTTTTTGTATTCTCCTCTTGCTTATATTTACTTCGATGGCAGAGCACCTCCTTTGACGCTTCTCGAATTGGATTTATGATGTCGCGGTCGTGTGCGATGTGTGCAGTTTCAAATAGCCGTTTTTTTTTTGCTTATTTTCTTTCCTTAGCTTTACTGTAGACACCTTCAAAACCCATTATTCTAACGTTTGTCGTTTGTATCACGCATGGCTAGGTATAGTGTTAATCGATTACTATTTTCGTCTGTGCCGACCGATAACTGAGCTTTCTATTTCCCACCTAGAAAGCAAATTCAAGCAGTGAAAGCGTGGCATGGAGGAGGCCGGATTAACATTTACACACACACACACACACACACACACACACACACACACACACACACACACACACACACACACACACACACACACACACACACACACACACACACACACACACACACACACACACACACACACACACACACACACACACACAAACGCGCGCGCGCGGATGCGGAATTTGTGGGAGCTATTTCTGTAAGAGTTTACCGGTCCCTCCAAGCACTCCTTGCGTATACAGCGCGTGGATGTCCTGTAAATCCTCGTGCTTTTCGTGTACTACAACGTCCCTTGCTTTGTTTGACGAAAAAAAAAACGTTCAAAACAAACAAATAATGCTGTGGGAACTTTTGGCCCTTGGGTGTGTCACTGCTGTTCGATATGTATGTCTTCGGCGTTGTCTTTGTTCCCCCATCGCCGCTAAGGGCGGAAACATATCGATGTTCGGGTAACTTATACCTCGGACCACACGAGATAAAAAAAAATAAAACAGTTTATTGCCCTTTGCTTCGCGTTTGGGACAGCGGCAGGTCCGAAGAAAAGGTTTGTTACCGCGGGCGGTGGTCGCCCTCGTTGGACGCGCCGAGACCTTCGTTCTCGGCTCGCGAGGTTTGTTGTTTCGGCTTCCCTGGAAGGCTCGGGCTTCGTTAGTAGCGGGGGCGGTTTGGTTTTGGGCCGATCCTTCGATCCGCTTCGCTCGGGCCCGGCGGAGAGACACCGCCGGAGGCGGCCGCACCAGCTACTGTCCTCCCTGCCTGGGCACTCTTCTTCCACAGTCCGACGACCGGCGATGCTCGGAGGTACAGAGGAGGTCTCGTCTTCGTCCCAGGGATTACGTGTCGAGCTCGCGCGCGAACGCCGTGACGCGCTCACAGATTGTTTCGACGTCGTCCTTCTTATTCCCTCTTCGGGATCAGTCCCGTCTCTTCTTCATTTCTTCCCTTGCTTTGCCTCTTCACCCCGCCTTGCGCCAACAGCGCCGTCGCTTCGACGACCAGTGCCGTGTGTTTGCCGGCGGATATTGTGCTTGTTGCGTGTACGCCTCTTTTTCCCCGGCTCGAACGCGCCGTGGGCGGATGCTCTCTTCTTTCAGCCCGCTGCTTTCTCTCTTCTTTCTTTCGATCTCTGTATACCTCTCTGCGGGGTGCTCTGGCTTTTTTTCTTTTTCTTTACTCTCTCTTTCTTTCGCTCCGTCGGTACGCCCAGGCGTGGGCCATCGTTGGACGTCGGGTCCGCTCGGTCTTTCTTGCTCTGGTGTCGTAGGATAGGCGCGTAGGTTTTGTTGGTTGATATCGGTGTCCACCTCTTCTACACGCGCCGTGAGGCAGTCGCGTTTGTACGCTGTTTGCCAGTCCCATGTTTTCTTATATATTTTGCTGCTTGCTGTGTTGGGCCGCGATTCTTGCAAGGGTGCATACCTATATATCCTTCGTTTGGCTCTCCCCAGGGGGTCTTTCCGAACTTGAAGGCTTTTTTTTTTGCTCTTGTTAAAAAAAGAAAAGGATATTTTACGGCTGAGAAAACTAAACCTACTCTCGCGTTTTCGCGGGGAGGTAATTCAAGCGTGCTTGGCTTGGCTGTTCTCTGAAAGCGTAATAATAATAATAATAATAATAATAATAATAATAATAATAATAATAATAATAATAATAATAATAATAATAATAATAATAATAATCGAAATGTTGCTCTCCATTGGTTTTGTTTTTTGGAGAAAGGAAATGGCGCAGTATCTGTCTCACATATCCGCGGACACCTGAACCCAGCCTTAAGGGAAGGGATAAAGGAGGGAGTGAAAGAAGAAAGGAAGAGGTGCCGTAGTGGAGGGCTCTGGAATAATTTCGACCACCTGGGGATCTTCAACGTGCACTGACAGCGCGCAGCACACGGGCGCCTTAGCGTTTTGCCTCCATAAAAACGCAGCCGCCGCGGTCGGGTTCGAAGCCGGGTACTCCGGATCAGTTCCCGGGTTCGAACCCGACTGCGGCGGCTGCGTTTCGAAGGGATAAAAACGGAGTGAAAGAATAAAGGAAGAAAGAGGTGCCGTAGTGGAGGGCTCCGGAATAATTTCGACTACCTGGGGATCTTTTAACGTGCACTGACATCGCACAGTACACGGGAGCCTTAGCGTTTTTCCTCCATAAAAACGCAGCCGCCGCGGTCGGGTTCGAACCCGGGAACTCCGGATCAGTAGCCGAGCGCCCCAATCACTGAGCCACCGCGGCGGGTGGCAAGCATTGTTCATTTTCGTTTCCCAACTTCATTTCTGAGTCTCAGTCCGCGTGGAGGGCTGCGGTTGGTCAGACGGCAACTGCGGTCTATGCTTGACCTAGAAATCTCCATTGTGCTTTCTCAAAACGTTGTGCGTTTAGAAATGGTAGGTAGGTTAGCGATATCGTTTGACGACTCGTTGAAGGTGACGTGTGCGTCTGTGGGAGCTTGGTGCCCAGCCTGTTGTCGGTGGGCCTCAATTCAAACGTTAAACGTTTCGAGAGCTGCGCGGAGATTGCTGTTACGCTGGTAATGGTTCAGTCCGTTATCCGCGGCGCTGATAGTGACAGAAGAGGTGCGCACGTTACGATGCGAATTCTGTGGTGTGCTTATGCGCCTCGTCGCGTCCGCATTTTCCTATCGTTTGTGAGACATCTCTGCACATAATCTGTTCTGCGTCAAATCCAGAGGAAGGTGGCAGCAATTAATTACCCGCAGTGTTTTAAGCAATTTAGTCCCTCGTAGCTATAGTGATTAATTCCCCCAATTAGTATCGTACACAGACAGCATGGTTCTACTAGTGAGCATTATTGCCCGCTATCCCGCTGGGACTTTCATTTGCACTGAGTGCAGAGCAGCTCCTTTAACACGTGTCGTGCGTTTTGTGTATGGAACTTACATGTTTCCTCATCTACAAGTGTTCAAGAGCAGTGTATAAGGTCATTGCTTCAAGAGCAGTGCGAGGTCATTGCCCCGTGCTCCGCGCTGATTAGTAATGGAACATGACAGCGTTTGCGTGTGCTGTTTCCATGGCAGAAATAACCTGCACTGCAATACACTACGCTCTCTAAAAGCAGTTTCACCATCCCTGGAAACCGAAGCACCCAATACTCGAGCCGCGTAAATCCGCCAGGAAAAATGACATTCAGAAGCGGCAAACGCAAAGGGAACAAGAAGCAAGGGGTTCTGGTGGTGAGTTACTATGTATATACACGTCTTTACTTCCCTTCCCCCGCGCCACTAGCCCCCTCTCTCGGCAGCCGCCGGAAGGATTGGGGGAGTGACAGCGGCTGAAAGCGGATCCCGGTGCGGGGCTCTCAAGCTGTCGGCGCAAGTTTAGTCTTGGCGGCGGAGCGGCGGACACGATTAATGGACCGGGGGCTCGGTCGAGCGTCGGGTTCTAGCCTCCGTCGGCCTTTCGCTTGCTTGGTTTTTCTTTTGTACATTTTTTTGTTTCTTTTAACGCGAAGGTTTTTAACCGCGGTGCTGCTGTCTGGATGCTAATTTTTGTTCTCAGTGCTTCGCTTGATCGAGTTTCGTACTCGACGGGGTTGCACATGTCTGTAGCTGGGGTTTAACGATATATATTTATTTATTTTCTTTCGGAGTCATGGCTAGAGTTTTTTTTTTGTTACGTTGTTCAAAAGACCGCTACCCCTTCATGAACCTGAAAAAAAAAGGCAGACATGTTGACAGGAGTGTAGGTTACATACATGTCAAGAGCAAAAGCAACATTGGAGCGGCTTGAGTGCAAGTATTTAGGATTTTCTTTCGGAGATATATTTTTTGTATTTATTTTCCATGCACCATAGGACAGCTTTTTCGACGGTTACCCTCCTCAGTCGACAACTTCTCGAGCTTCTGCATCGCATGCATTTGTCACCGTCTGGCCACACCGCATCGCAAGTCATGACGTAATAGATATCGTCGTCATTATCAGTTTTTTGGGGTTGAGTCGGGAGTTGGCTTGTTCCTTTTTTTCTGGGGAGGGGGGAAGGGGGAAAGAAAATGGCGCAGCATCTGTCTCACATATCGGCGGACACCTGAACCGCGCCATAATGGAAGGGACAAAGGACGGACTAAGAGAAGAAAGGATGAAAGAGGTGCCGTAGTGGAGGGCTCCTTAATAATTTCTACCACCTAGGGATATTTAACGTGCACTGACATCGCACAGCACACGGGCGCCTTAGCGTTTCGCATCCATCGAAACGCAGCCGCCGCGGTCGGGTTCGAACCCGGGTGCTCCGCATCAGTAGCCGAGCTCCCTTAACCACAAGAACTTTCCTCAGCGACCTCTACCACGCCTCACACACGTCACGTCGTACGCTACACATAGAGTTGACTGATATCCAGGCCGAACCCATGCCGCTTTGACATGCACCCTCGAGTCAGATAAAATTTTGGCATTCAAAGTGAAAAAAACTACAAAAAGCGTATTACGTGTATATGCGGTGTATAAGTCAGTTGTGACACGCGCATTATGTGGCCTCGTACGCCGCACGTTACGGCGCTTATTCGCCGTGCCTCATGTTCTTTCCTCGCCATAACTTGTATCATTTCCGACTTGGGAGGAGGGGCTAGGTTTCCAGGCGGCTGGCCGGAAAACGCTCGCCAGCGCTGGTTTTTTTGTTTGGCCCCGCATTTGTCGCTGCCAGCGTATAACCTCACTGGATGGCTTTTTTTTTTTTTAAAGCGTAAGGCGGCGGATATAAATCAAGAACCGCCAAGATTAAATGGGAAATAAAAGCACAAACGACAAAGCGAGGGAAACGCAAGCGGCGGCCGCCATGGCGTCATGACAGATGACAGTGTCGTATTCAGGAAACCGGACTCCTTCTCTCCACTTTCCTATTTCCCTTCTTCCTATTTTTTTTCTCCCTCTCCTTAGGTAATCTCCTCTCCTCTTCTATTACACACCCCCCCCCCCCCCCCCCCCCACGCGGGTTTTATTTCGTAGAGTATTTTTTTCATGTGTGCCGTAATACTTGCCTCCTTCGCACCGCGGGGTCTCGCGCTTGGCGGGTTTCGGCCAAACTTCCATTCCCGGCACCTATTTTCCCCTGCCGCGTCCCCATTTTATTTGGCGTTCCCGTGTTTGCTTATAGCTAACCTCGGCATCCAAGCTTGCAGGTTCCTCTTTCTTTCTTTCTTTCTTTCTTTCTTTCTTTCTTTCTTTCTTTCTTTCTTTCTTTCTTTCTTTCTTTCTTTCTTTCTTTCTTTCTTTCTTTCGGGTTCTCGGTGTAAGCCGCGGTTCTTGTATACTTGCTTTCCCAGGCCTCGCTTAGTTGGGTTGCTCTCGCCAGCGTGTGATCTGTTTGCCTTGGAAAATGCGTGGGTGGGTTTCGGTGGTGCGCGCTCCGCGCCCCGGGGTTCGACACCGAGGCGCGCACAGGGTCTTACGCCTACGCCTGTACACACGGAGGGGCTCCACGTATAGGACGCTGGTTTGGAAGGAAATGCGGGAGAACTTCCGTAAAAAAAAAAAAAAAGTCGAAACTTGTTAAAAGGTTTGAGGAGAGGGAGGGTGAAAAAGAAAAACAAACATGCGTGCTTCAGTGCATACGAGTGACCCCAGTGGGAGGTAGGGGGGGGGGGGGGCGGTTAACGCAACGCGCGTACCAGCGCCGAGATTGCGCCCTTTAAATAAAAAGGCTGGAAACTTGGCCGCTGACCGTCGTCTCCTGCAAAATAACTGGAGCGAGGGGGCCTCTCGGCCGGCAAAGAATGCAGGATGTGTCGAGCGAAGAGTTACGTGTACAGCGCGCGGTCGGCGGGCGATTCCCAGGAAAGTGCGAACGCCGGAAATTGCCCCAGAAAGAAAGGAGAAGAGAGAGGTAAAAGAGTACGCGAATAAAAACAAAGACGGCGTCGAGGCGCGGCCACCACTACCGCCTTAATCCAGTGACCGTGCTGTGCTCTCCCAGCGAGGAAGAAGCGAGCGTCGGAGCGGACGTGGCAGGAAAAGGGGGAGGTGGAGGGAGAGAGACAGAGAAGAGATTGACGCCCTCCCCCTCCACCACCCTTCACCGGTGTCCCCCCTTTCCTTCGGCCTTAATCGCCGCTCGTGAACGATGGTGTGGCCGAACGCTCTATCGTCCGCGCTCGATATTTTACGCCGAGCCTATTTCACCCCCGCAGGGTTACGTAGGGCCCGTCTCGCGAAGCCCACCCTCTCTCCCTCCGTGCCTCCGCCGCGTCGTCTTCGTCTTCTTCACGGCCAACGCTGCAGTGGCCTCGGCGCTCTCCGTTTTGTGTCCTTTTCCTTCCGCATTTCTTTCTTTCTCGCGCCCGGCAACTCTCTTCTTTGCTTCCCATACTTTTTTCTTCTCTTCTTTATTCCTTCGCTTCATTTCTCGCGGGGTCTTCCCTCGTCTTGAGCGACGCCTCGCATTATTCTCCCGGCTGTCTTCGTTCCTTCCGCTTTCTAGCTGGCCTGCTTTTATAGGTGGGAGTGTAGGTTATAGGGGGGGTGAAGGTTAGTGGTGGCACCAGTATAGTAGTGCACAACGCTAAAAGTATGCCGTGTCTCCGCCGAAGTGTAGCTGCTGTTTTCTGCTTCGCGGCAACGTCGGCGGTGGTGGCCCGACTGGGAGGCCTTCGCCCGAGAGAGCCCGCCACCGCCACCCGGCGATCATTTTTCGTCGCGCGAGACTTCCGCTCTCGGGGGCCGTCGTCTCCGGCGCGCCGCTCTTACCGCACGTTGTGTCTTGTATGTAGCGCGTTATACACGGCGCCTGTTTCGAGCAGAGAGGACGGCGCATAACGGACGAGGGTTACGCGTGCGTTCGCTGGGGCTCCCGAGTAGCTAGCTGATCGTTCGCGCTGATGTTAGTGCGTGGACGCGGTGTGTGCTCTCTTGTTCCGGGTGGTGGTGGCGCGCGAGACACACCCCGAGCCTGGTGCCGCTCTCTTCCTGTAGGAGCGAGGAAATGGAGCACTGTGCCCTGCTACGCCCTCGCCACCACCCGCTGCCCTGGGTTTATTTAGTTTACGGCGTCTTCGTCGAAGCTGCTTGTCACGAGGAGTAATTATAGTAGTAGTAGCAGTAGTAGTAGTAGTAGTAGTAGTAGTAGTGCAGTTGAATCTCGTTATAACAAAATTGAAGGGGTCCCTCGATTACTCCGTTATAGCCCATCTTGGCCGAGTTCCCAAGGGGAATCGTCATTTCTTCGTTATATCAATTATTTCGTTATAAATCGTTTCGTTATAACGAGGTTCGACTGTAGTAGTAGCAGTTGCAGTAGCAGTATAGTAGTAGTAGTAGTAGTAGCAGCAGCAGCAGCAGCAGCAGCAGCAGTAGTAGTAGTAGTAGTAGTAGTAGTAGTAGTAGTAGTAGTAGTAGTAGTAGTAGAAGGGCGTTGCAGGCAGCTCTACCGGGGCTCACAGCGTCTCCTTGTTGATTAGTACTGTGGGAGTGGTTGTATAGGTTGTCGTATGCTGTTACAGTAAACTCAATGACGTCACCGTTCCGGGACCGCGTGATCACCTCCTAACCAATGATAATGAACCATTGGAGCAGTCGCGCGACCATAAACCGACACCTGTACACCTATAGGTCCAGCCGGATATCGTTCTCTGCTCACCTAGGTTCTCCCATAGGGCTGTGCTTGAGCGAAGGAGTTTTAATGCTGGGGACATTTCGTGCATTTAATGCTGGATGGAATGTTGGAACATTGGAAAATTCGCCCCTTTGGCTGACTGGAAGTGACGTCATCAGACCGGAGCATTCTTATTGGCTGGAGGGAAATGACGTCGCCGGACGGGATGATTCCCATTGGAGGTAGAGAAGTGACGTCACGAGACCGGAAATAACGTCACTTCGGTAAAGGGATCAACAGCTGCTAATGCTATCGCATTGCCATCACGTGATGAAATTAGGAGTTGCTGTGAATTTTTTGTTGGTGACAACTTGCGACCTTTTTCATGAATCAATATTCCTCACAAAGCAAAGGCAGCGAAAAAATGAAAAGAATTCCGGGGTGCTTCCCACGTCCCGCGCGCGTGTATCTCATTCCGCGCCCATTATTGCTTGTGTTTTCCTCTGTTTGACATATTCTCGCTTTGTCCCGACGCCCTTCAGGGTACTCTCACGCGCGGTGGCCTGTGCATGCTCTCGAGACTAATAGAGAAGCAAACAAAAAAAAACAACTAAATAGTCGCATAGCGCCGTATGCGTGCGTGTCGTCATCGCGAGCGAGCGGAGCAACGCCTACTATTTTTTTTTTTTTACTGTCTCCCGTTGTCCGTTTGTTTTTTTCCGGCTTCCAGCGACCGTGCGGGAGAAGATTTCTTGTTTGTTTGCACTGTTCGTGCCGGCTATACAAGTAGCGCCACCTCGTGCCTGTGTGCAGCACCTGAACTTTAGCGCGCCACGCCGAACGCACGCATGCCGCGTGAGTTACAGCTTGCACGTGTTTCCTGGAGACAGCGACGATTCACCGCCCTGACGCGCGCCTCGGGCCTTTGCTTTTTCCCCTGTGTTTGTCTTTTTGTTTCGATACCCTTTCCGCTCCCAGACTGACCCCCCCCCCCCACCCCAGCCCCCGCGGGGCCGTAAATCATCTCGGTCACAACAAAACGTCGCCGTCCGTGGCGTGCTTCTTGGTGGCTACTGGCGGCGTTCGCCGCTCCGTGGAGCGTGAATGTTGTGAATCGATGCGGGCGATTCGGAGAGCTCAGTGAAGAAGGAAGGCCGTGGAGTTAGGACGACGTGTTTGCGGGTTCGGTTTGTTGGTCGCTTTCGCCGAGCGATGGCGTTTTTATGCTCTTCGACGGCCCGCGCGGCACGAAACCCTATGAAATGGAACTTATCGCTTTCTTGCTGCGTGCTCGTTCCCCTACTGGTGGTGCATGTGCCGCTGGGTGGCAGTTTGTTTTTGACGCGCTCTCAGTGGCGTGAATATGCTCCTCTTTCGCGCGGTGCTGCTTACACGGGCAGGATCGAGCTGTCCTTGTGCGATTCCGTTGTCTTTTATGCGATGTGTTTTCTTCGACTTGACGACGTTTGTGGCGCGAACGGCGCTCTTACCTAACCTGTTTTCGTGTTCGAATTTGTTGCGTTGGCGCGTCGTCTCTCACACTGCGAACTCTCGAAACATGTTTGGTTTTTGGTTTTTTTTCTTTGGCCATGTGCGCGAGTGTCGAGTTTGAAGACTTCCGCCAGGAAGGGCGATAACGCTACACGAGATGTTGCTTTAATGGAACGTCTGTACCAATTTTGATCGGCAAATACTTCAGTGCGTTTATAACGTCGCGGCAACGCCAGTAGAATTTATTTTTACTTTTCATTTTGATAGTCGTCGATGCCTTCAAAAACTGAAGCTCTTAAGAATTTTCCGGGGTTTCTTGCGGTGAAGAATAGCTTTGCGAAGAGATAGCTGTTCGATGCGCACTCGACTGAACGGTGCAGCTTAGTTGGTGCGTGCATCTCGCTGTTAGATGAATTTCCTGTAATAGGCTTCGATGTGGCTTAATCAGCTCAAACGCGCTACTTTAGTACTGAGTGGTTCGATTAGTAAGCGGCGCGCGCGTTGACAGAAACAATTTCGTCTTTTTCTTAATTCTACTCCCCCGCGGACTAAAATCCGAAACTATGGGCTTGCGACATCCACTAAACGCCAAGCGCGTCATGGCGCGCGGGTCAACCGTGAACGAATGTACAGTACGTGCTGTGGTCCTTCGCAATCACGGAGGAGGAGGCTGGGGGGAGGGGGAGGGACGCTGTCTCGTCCTCCTGCCAACCTGCTTTCTCCGCACAGATCCACGCTTCGTGATCATCGGAGCTGACCCAGCGTTGGTCCGACCGCGCCAGCGTAACAGGTCGGCGTTCCCCAGCCTTTCATTTTCGCGGCTCGTCCAAGCGTGCAGAACTGGCGGCATCCCCTGTCTTGTGTTCCATAAAACACGCTGGGCGACATCACTCGGTGAGGAGGACCTGGGGGCACGGTGTGGAGAAGGCATGGAAAGGGGGTTTAGGCGTTGGTAACGTTGCCTTTGTTTCTTCACTGCGTCCCCGCTGACCCAACCGCGCCTGCTGCTGACGCGAAGGAACAAGCTCACCGCATCCCCCCCCCCCCTTTCGCCCTATTCTGTCTTCTACCTTTTGTTTTTTGTTCGCTCTTTGCATTCTGCACATTTCTTGACGCTGTTCCATTTATTTTCCCATTTTCTTTATCTGTTTTTTCTTGTCGTGGGGCGCCTCGGAGCCTCTCTTCTCTCTCAGTAGAAGACGAGTTTGCACGTTGCTCGATTATTTCTTCTTGGGGTTTTTTTTTTTTTAAAAGGACAAGGGTATAAAAAGTGCGGACGATGAATATAAGAAAAAAAAATAAATTGGAAGAGGAATGTGGCGCACCAGCTTAAGGGGAGAAAAGAATAAAAACGGGCGAAAGACGAGATTGCCGGAAAGAGGAAAAGAAAAGAGGAAATAGGGACAAATGGGGAATCGGTTCCCAACCTCGTGTCGGCCGGCCGGTCGCGGTCCGCCGCGGCCGGGCTTGCTTTGCCGGCACCAGATGGCGCTGCGTCCCGTAACAGGTTTTTGATATTCCCTCGCCCTCTCGTGCGCAACTTTCCCCCCTCTTTTCCCGTTTTCTTGCTTTCCCGATTCCCTTTCTGGAGGAGAAAAAAAAGAGGCAGGCACTGAGGTCGCGACAGAAACCGGTAAAAAAATTAAAAAGACGAAGAAACAAGCGAATGGAAAAGGAGAAGACAGAAGGAATTGGGGATGAAAAAAAGCGCAGAAAAAAATTTAAAATGTTCGTCGTCTAGTGAGTTCGAAGCAAACTACATCCCGAAATAAAGCGAAGAACCTGTAGAGAAATTGGGTGAAAGCGAAAGTTTGGAAGGAAGGGACGGTAGACTAGAAAGAGATTGCGCGGGAAGGGTTGGGGGAAAAAATATTGGCCTCGTAGGACATGGTATACAGATAGCGAACTCTAGAGAATTCTTTTGTTGTGCGAACGCTGGGCATGGAAGCAGAGAGAGGCTGTCACGAAAAGAAAGCACCTGCCGGATCGACACACATGGACGGACGCCGGAAGGTTTTTTCCCGATATTTTTTTTTTCAAGTTCTTGCAAGCCAGAGTACAGATGGCGAAAAGGCGTAGCAAAAGTGCGCTGTACAAAGGAGGAAGGGGAGAAACCAGCGCCTAGGTCGCTTACGTTTCTAAAACAAGGCCTAACAGAGTAACAAGGCCGAAAAAGAATAAAAGAAAACTAAGTAATGTCGCGCTGGTGGGACACCGACGAATCGTTCCAGTTGGAACACAATACAGAGGCAGCTGGTCATCCCATAGAACAGCGTGCGTTCGCACAAAACGGTCTCTCGGTGTTCCCCGGATAAATGTATAGGAGGCGCGATCAGCAGTGACAAATAAATTCGTGTGCCTTGTGCATAGGTGGAACGACAAAGCAGGCAAATAGCGCGTTCGACAGAATAGCACAGGCTATGTCGCGCTAAAGTGGTAGTAGCGCTACTCTTTTTCCGTGCCGGTATGCGCAATTATGCGAAAGAGCCAACGAGGCGGTGGACTTGTAATCGGCGAGTGAAATTCACCTTGAGAACGTGTCTCCGGTGCATGCATGCATTGCTGTCACCTCAGTACCTAATGCTGTGCGAATTACCGCCTCCGCGGTTACGGGAAAAAATGGAAGAGATTGCGAGGGAACTTTTCTTTCGAGTAGTTCCCATGAGACGTAGCAAAAACGGTTGCTTTATGTGGCGAGCCTCAATCGGAGCTGATCAGTTTTTTTTTTTTTTAGAGAGTTGCACGAAAAGACGTGCCGTTGGTCTGTGCCGAAGTTAGCAGAGCGATGCAACGATTCGACATAACTCTGCCTCGGATTTGTAAAGGGATGCGTGTGTGAAATTTCGTGCACTGTTTCCCCCCCCCCCCTTTTTTTTTCGAGAGGGCGAGAAAAACGAGTCCACTGAGATAGTATAAAATAAGAGTAAGATCTCTGTCTATCCGCCGCCATCTCCGTTCCGCCTCAAGCGAAATAGCCCGTTCAGTGTTCACCGCAAGTTGCTGCTGCGCACCTAATTGCCAGGTCCAGAGTGCACGGCGAGTTTGAAGCATTGCTTTGCAGCGAGCGAAGCGGGGTAATCAAGAAAGTCCCAAACGCAAGACACCCGGGCCTCCGAGTGCTTGGGAAAACAATGGTTGTGCGATGTAGAAGGAGAAATAAAAAAAAAAGGCAATAAGCGACGCGCGCCAAGTCTCGCGGAAACGCAGCGGAGCGCCGAGTTGTAGAGGGATCGTGGTTGACCTCCAATTGACCCCACGTCACGACTCCGGAGCGCGCGCCCCCTTCTTGGCGTCTCGGTCTCTCTCTGCTTGCTGTTCGCTCCCCACACTCTCTCGCGCGCCCTCTAGGCCTTCTTGTTTGCGCCTCTCTCGCCGGGACGCCCTGTTATAACTTATATGCTTTCTGTGGTTCGCCTCTGCCACCTCTACTGCCGCCCCCTATAGCAGCAGTTCTATTACAACTCTCAGCGCGGTCGGCGAGTCCCCCCCCTGGCGCTGATTTATTACGAGGCGAAGGAATAATGTACCGGCACGTACTATATAACGGCGAAGCGAACGGCGAACCATTGTCTCGACGCTAGCAGAAATGGCGAAAGCAAATAAAAAAAGAGAGAAATACAATGCGGTATACGAAAAGGCGGTCCGAAAGAGTTCCTCGCCAAGCGTCGACGCCCAGGCTTGCTTGCTTGCGGCCCGCAGAAAGAAACGTGCTTTGCGGAGGAGCGACCGACGGCGGCCTTCGGCCTCATCTGTTGGCGCCGCCACGGCTGCCTGCCGGGAAGGCCGTTACGTATTATAGGCGGGTTGTGTGCATACAAAACGTACTACAAAGGTTTGTATGTGTATATTTCTCTCCGGTCCTCTTTCGGGCCAGTTCGGTCCCATCTTTCTTAGCGCCCGCAGCTCGTTGTCTGTATCCTACGTGCCTCGTTTGCGTGTTTGTGCGCGGAAATTCCGCTCTCCGTCGTCTGCTCGGTTGAAAAGGAAGCCGAGCGAGGATTTCGCCAAGATGCGCTCAGCGCCGACTGGCGGCGGCGGTAGGGGGGGTTGCAACGGGAGCGCGCGCTTGTGCCATCGGACAGCAAGGTCGGCCCGCTCGCCAGCTGTTGCGGAAACAACCGCGCACTCCTCTGTCTCTCTTGGTTGCCTTTGTTTTTCCTCCCCTAGAACCTGTCTTTCTGTTTCCTTTTTACATACATTTTTTATTTCCGCTTATTCCTGCAGGGTGCCGCCCCGTCTCGAAGGAGGCGTTTTATTTTGTTTTATTTGTTTTTCCTTGCGTAGATGGGAGTACGCCTATAGTTGACGTACTTTCAGGGAAGAGGGGATGCCTAGTTTCGCTTTGGAAAGAACGTCCTTTTGCGGCGCTCTGACGTGATTCTGTTTTTTCTCTCTCGCTCGCTCGAAATCTCCCCCTCTGTAGCCAGCCATTCGCAGCATCTGAGCGCTCGTTGGACCGCATCTCCTGCTGCCGAAGCTCGGAGTACTATACTTTGCGGTCTGCTCGCGTTGCGCGCGCGTCTTGCACTTTTTGTTTGAAGACCATTTTGTTCTTTCTCTGTTTCGACACTTATTTCAAGCTGTCGGCTCGCGGCGTTGGTACTGGCCCGCTAGCATGTGTGCGGTAGGTTAGAGTCGGCTCTCCCCCTGTCTCTTCAGCCTCCATCGTCTGGTGTTGCCACGCGCTACGCGCTGGGGTAGTCCATTTAGTTAAGCTAAAACGGCGCCCCCCAGCGCCTTTTTATTCTTCGTCCGCTTGTCCAGGGCCGGTCTCGAGGGGAAAGCGGGCCCGCGACTTGTCATGCTTCTTTCCCCTCCATTCTTCCTTCTATTTTGGACGTTTCTCAGACGGGGTGGCATCTCCGATCTCGGAGGCTGGTTTTTACGAGCCGCGTATGTTTGACGCCAAGCGTGGCTCCCATCTGGCTGTATCTCTCTCAGTGTGCTTGGAGGGCTGCCCAAATGTCTCGCATTTGTGGCCTGTTATCTGGAGGCATGTTTCGTTCGGGTCGAGCGATACCGGAGATAGCTCTCTGGGCTCCCCGCGTCAGGTGGCTGCTGCGATTGCCATCTTTGGCGACCTCCTCCTGCGTTTTTTTTTTTTCATTCGGGAAGCGTCGCAGCTTCCTGGAGCTACCGTAATTCGCGTAGTTTGAGTGCGCACTTTTTCCACAAGCCTCGCTAGAGCTACCGACATCTCTTTCTTGATTTTTTTCCCTCATTACAGACGTGTTTGTGCGCACGTGTCGCTTGCTTCAGATTTTCTTTTATATTTTATTGTAGCGTCATAAGTTCGGCGCGGCCGAATATGATTTCATCGCGGAAGTCTGAATTTTCTTCTTCTCCTGCGTGCTGTGACACATAAATTCGGTAATTAACTGAGGCGTGCTTCAGTTGCTTGCGTAGAATTTCATTATCTCTGCCTTTATATTATTCCCTGCAGAAAAAGCCCAATTAGCGCTCTCTTAATGCCAGTGGTTTTTATATGCCCTAGAAAGTTAATTCGTCGTCAACATTGATCCTGAGTGTACTTTCGCTGAAGGAAATCAGCGGCTTCCCGAGAGATTTCTGAAGAACACCATCCTTTTCAGGTTAATTTTTTTATCATTTTTTTTTTCTGTTAGATTCTGTACCGTTCATCCTCCGAGCAGAGACGTACATGTGACGTTCGTGTCTTCTGCGGGCCGGTGCATGTGGCTTAGCGAGCGGCTTTAGACGTTACAGGTAGCCGCAGGTTGAAATGGAACTTATTTTTTATTAGTAATTGATTGCTCCCCGGGTGTGATCAAGAATGAAGCTTTTGGCATTTGTTTTCCGAGCAGTTTTCCTTAGGCCCGTAATCAGTTAATGTCTATCGAGTTCGATGGAGGAACTAAATGTAAATTTCCCTGTTGTGTAGAGTCAGTGTTTGTTTTCTTGTTGCTATAGCGTGTGCACGCGTGACGCTTATCTATGCGTTTCCGATCGGATAATCCCGCTTAATCTGCGACGGTAATTAGCTTGATAGGCCCGAGCCTCTATGTTCGGAGAGAGTGACAGCTCCCTTCCTTGTCCTCCTTTGTGTTGGCCGTGCTCTTAAGGCGCTCGATTAAAGCAGCATCCCTACTACATCCGGGCTCTAAGGCCTCGCTGGTGGCTCGAGTTTTGCGTGCGCAAGATTATGGGTGTTATTAGGCGGAACAGAACGCTCAAGTTCTAGTGCTTGAGTTTTTTTTTATTTTAGCGAACAAAAGAGGATAGCAGGGAGCACGGTTTAAAGAGCCAGACTTTTCGTCGGGAAAGATTACGGGGGATTCCGGCCTAATCCCCACGAGCGACGGCTGTTGTCAGCGTTGCTTTAGCGTAGAAATACCCTGTTGTCTGTCGCTGTTCTCGGGACCGCTGAGAAATTTTGCACGAATACTTCTGCGTCGCATTCAGTCTCGCGTGCTCTGCGAACAACCCTTGGGACATTTTAAAGGTGGGGAGCGGCGCGCACTTGTGTGTTTCAGAGTGGGAAGCGTGCATTACCCGAATAATGCATTCCCTGTTTAATGTAGGACTGTGCCTAGGCTATTCTGTACTAGTTTTTCTTTCGTGGTTGGGACTTTTTGAGCTGTTCGGGGGGAAAGGGATGGGAGGGCACAACCAATTTTAATGGCCGCCATCTTGGATTCGAGAAACCTAAACTATGCCGCCATTTCGTCCCCTGACGTCATACTGGGGGAGGAGTAAGGGGTCGGAGGGCACAACCAATTTTAATGGCCGCCATCGTGGATTCGAGAAACCGAAACTATGCCGCCATTTCGTCCCCTGACGTCATACTCACATAGTTCCACCTGTATCCACCATGTTGGACCGTGACGCATTATTGGCCCGCGACAGGTGGTTGTTTCTACAATGCTATTGTAGATGGCGCTACAAGTCTCAGTGCGAGATGTGCTGTTTTCTAGTTGCTGCCACAGATCGCGCTGTTTTCTCGGGGTGTTAGCGGACCCCACGGACTCTAGAAACGCGATGAGTAGTTGCTGCCACAGATGGCGCTGTGTTCTCGGGGGGGTAGCAGACCCCACGAATTCTTGAAACGCGATGGGTAGGAGCTAACGCTCTTAACACTAGCGCGCATCCGCGCCCGTGTGGCGATTTGTGCTGGACCTGGTGTCACAAAGCGGTCTCGGTAAATGCGATAGTAGTGTAAGCGTTTAAGTTCGACCCGGGCAAAGTTGCTCTGTCTCCTTCCTTCTGAAGCAGGTTCTTAGCGAACGCGTGACGCCGTCTCTTACGGCGTTTATATGCATGCAGGCTTTCCGACAAAGCACGAAGGCTTTGCCCTGCGTCGGTCGCGGCAGGAGTTCAGAAACTTTCAATCCCTGCCGCTGGCGAAATCGACGTCGCCTGAGCGCTCATTCTCGCTCAGAAGAAAGTCGCTGTCGTTGGAAAAGAAAAATGAAAAGATCGAGTGAGGGAAAAATGGATGGATTGGGGCGTTGTAAGAGGCTCGGGAGGAAGGTGGGGTTCGTTGAGCGGGTCTGCGGCGGTCAGGCAGGCGGATTAGGTTAATCCTGTTTTTGACGCACGCGACTGCAAACTTCGCTCGGGACGTGCTTGGTTCTAAACTGGCCGCATTGCTCTAGGCTGTCGGGCCGGGCCGCGCCGCGGGGGGGGAGCTCCCACTAGCGCCTTGGTAATCTGATTACTGCAGCGACAAGGTCGCTTGTGTAACCGCTGTCGTTGTGGCAAGTGTCGCCCCCTGTCTTCGGCCGGTGGTAAGCCTTCTTTCTCTCTGCTTCATCGCTCCATCTCTTCCACTTTTTTTTTATTGTTTCTTTCTGAGCTCGGAGTACTCTTTCGAAAGACGCGTCGAAAATCTCTTGCATCACGCTGCGTCCTAAAAACCTTTTAGGATCGGGGTTTCTGACGGGACCCGAATGCGAGCCGAATCGGGTTTGAGTAAAGGTACTAGCGGTTCTTTCATCTCGATTCACTGTAAGCGAAAACACCGCTGCCGGGTTGTGACGTAGTGCTTTGACATTGCCTTGTGTATGGCAGCGCATCTGCGGCTTTACCACTCCCGTGAGGGCTGAGAGTTTCAGTGTAATCACTTCAGGGAGCAGGTGGACGTCAGTTGCCCGCCTTCGGAATGGTGGAAACAGTATGCAGTAGTTGCGGGGACGAGCGATTAATGGTTTCTTGATGGTGAATAGCTAGAAACTATAATTTCAAGCCTGTTTTCAACGGAGCAGATCAGACCGATAGAGGACCAAGGCAAAGTTTCTTTTTTTTTTTTCAGCGTATCAGAGCTTCTAAGCTGACGCACCCTTCCCCTCACAATATTGGGTGCATTATGCCGTCCCGCATTGGGTGCATTATGCATCCTCTGTAGGCCGCACGATGAATCGGCGGCCTATAGAGAATAACAGCCAAGGTCACCCATCCAAACGTCCTTTAATTGTCTCAACTTTTCATTATCCGAACCGACGTTTCCGCGAAACTCATGGCGATTTCTAGACTCCCGCAGTAGTCTTTGCCTGCAGCTGTGCACCCACCAGACCTGCTGTCGTCTCTCTCGAGACTGCCAACGACGGCATCCTATATGGTCCAGAAGAATATTCCAGACACGCCAACGAGTGATGGTGCAAGCAGGTGGCCCTGGATGGATTTCCGGGAGGGGGAGGGAGGGGGGGGTGGAGTCAGCGCAGGCTTGCCATCTGTCGTCGACGAGGCAGCTTTGGCACGCTCGCCAGCCCCAGCCGCGTTGCGTAGTTCGGTGCCCTGCCCAGGGCTAGTCGCCGGCACCCTTAGCGAGTCGGCGACGCGTAGAGCAAAACAACAACGCAGGGAAGGGCGGGAAAGGGAAGATTTGACTGAGGACCTTCGGGTTGTGCTGTCGTTTAAGTGCACCAGGCACGCGTTGAGGAAGGGAGCAGTAAAGAAGCCCGTCGGCGTCTTCGGCCACCTGTTGTCGAGCGGCGGGTGTCATGCGACGGCGTCAGGTGGCGATCCTCCGAGATGCCCGCTTCCCTCCGTGATCGCCATCTGTTGCTGCTTACTCTGGTCGCCCTGATACTTTGGGTCGCTGCGCTTCTTGAACTGCGAGCACCTGTGCACGCGAGGGTGCGGAGGTCTCGCTTTTGGGACTGTGATAGGACTGTGCGGGTAGCGTGTTCAGTCTCTTCTCGATAATGTGAACTCTGAGGGCGCAGAAAAAGTTGTTGCATTATGCGTATATTCCGAACTGAGGTGTGCCTTAAGCTAATATGTTGACCGGATCGTGGCGTAACTTCGAATAAACCGGGAATTCTAACTAAGCGAGTTTGAGCGAACGAGGTTCCAGTTAATTTCCCTCTGTGTTGGTAAGTATGTACAGTCTTTACCAAAAGTAACCGGGCAGCGGTGGTTTCTTGGCCGCGTAGTGAAGCACTCATGGCAGCCCTTGAGCTCTTAATCCGTGTTGTTGATCTGAGCTCTTAATCTGCGCTAGCGAGCGCAGGCGACCAGATAAGTCACAATTGCATGCGCCGACGGGGTACCATGCAGTGGCGACGCCTTGCGGCGCCTCGTAGAAGCAGCAGGAAAAAAAATGCAGCGCCCGGGCAGGCGGCTCCGACGCGCGCTCAAAGCAGACGACAAGCAGACGACACGGGTGTTTGCTTCAACGGGCACGCCGTGACGTTGTATTTCAGTAGTTTCTTTCCAGGCCGCCAGGCGCCGCCAGCAGGGTAGCGGCGCCGCGGGCTTGTGACCTTTTCTGGTCGCCGCAGACGGCGGAGTTTCCACTCCTTATAGTCTTCCTCCGTGGTGTAAAGTAAGGTGAACCCTCCTGCTCGCGTTCTGACGCCTTTCGGTCTTTAGGGGTGGCGTAAAGGCTCCGTTATACGGCTGAGAGGCACAAACCTGTTGGCCTCTTACTTCTGGCAAATGGGGTATGTGTTCTGTGCAAATACTTGACTCTTCTGTCTTCCGTCCTTTCCTGCCTGCCGCTTTTCTGCTCCCCCTTGTCCCACTTAAGGCGCCCTTTCCCCTTTTCTTTATATTCTTATATTTAAGTTGCAATTTTTATTTACTTCCTTTTTTCTTAAATAAACCGTTATGCATTAACCAGCCTGCAATTACGTTTATACTGCATCCTGTATGTTTGGCCGCAGTTCCACCTTCGTTCTCCTTGCAATGAAACAACCTAATTCCATTAAGTGTTGGGGCTTTTACCGGAAGTGACGTCCTTCTCTTCGGGCAATGTTCCTGTCCGCTGACGTCACTTCCGTCCAGCCAATGAGAGTGATGTGATTTGGTGGCGTCACTTCCGCGCAGCCAGTCAGCGAATTTAGCCGCCGGCGACACATTTTCTTCCCGATGAGGCTTTCGCAGTTCAGTTCCCGCGCTGCCTGACCTTGGCACCGCCTTCGTAAATGCGTTTGCGCGCCGATAAAATCTCACACGCGCCGCAGTAGTCTGAAGAAGGTAAGTCGCGGAAGTGGTAAATGAATGCTTCGTTTGCGGGGGGGGGGGGGACGATATATCTTCACGTTGCATTTGTATGCAGATTAGACGAAGGCGGTCGTGCCGAGTTGTATCCTGCGAGGCGTTGTTGCTCGGCACTGTGCTGTGCGACGATCGTGGCCGAATAGCAAGAGACGGCCGTTCTTGGCTTCCCGCTCCCAACGCCGCACACGCAAGTTCCGGTGTGTGCGAGTGAGCGGATGGTGTGAGTGTAGCCGATGCACAATTAACGAGTGTTTGAATGCGGTTATTTGAGTGATCGTTAGGAAATGTGCTAACACCTGTCAGTCTTAGTTTAGTATGAGGGGTTTAACGTCCCAAAGCGACTCAGGCTATGAGGGGCGCCGTAGTGAAGGGCTCCGGAAATTTCGACCTCCTGGGGTTCTTTAACGTGCACTGACATATCGCACAGTAGTGAATGTGTCAGCGAATCCGTTGTGTTTTCTGAATGTGTTAGTTGCTATGTGTGAATGCATGTTCGATTTTATGGAATCATAGGGTTTAACGTCCCAAAGCGACTCGGGCTATGAGGGACGCCTTAGTGAAGGGCTCCGGAAATTTCGACCACCTGGGGTTCTTTAACGTGCACTGACATATCACACAATAGTGAATGTGTCAGTGAATGCGTTGTGTTGTACGTTTGTGTTAGTTACTATGTGTGAATGCGTGTTTGATTTTATGGAATAATAGGGTTTAACGTCCCAAAGCGACTCGGGCTATGAGGGACGCCTTAGTGAAGGGCTCCGGAAATTTCGACCTCCTGGGGTTCTGTAACGTGCACTGACATCGCACAGTAGTGAATGTGTCAGCGAATGCGTTGTGTTTTCTGTATGTGTTAGTTAATATGTATGAATGCATGTTTGATTTTGTGGAATCATAGAGTTTAACGTCCCAAGCGACTCGGCCTATGAGGGACGCCTTAGTGAAGGGCTCCGGAAATTTCGACCTTCTGGGGTTCTTTAACGTACACCAACATCGCCCAGTACACGGGCCTCTAGAATTTCGCCTACATCGAAATGCGGCCGCCGCGGCCGGGATCGAACCCGCGTCTTTCGGGTCAGAACTCGGTCACCATAGCAGCTGTATGCATGTGTCAGGTGGCCGTGTGAGTGAATACTGAGGAAAGTGTTATGAACTATTGAGCGGTAGCGAATTTGTGAGCGGCCCTCGGCGTACTTGGTAGTGAGTATTTCGGGGTTGACTGAAGGGGTCACTCGCTCCAATAAGTGTGCAGGCCCTTGATTAAACTCTTAAGGAGCGCTCACCTTGGCATTTACCAAAAACAAACAAACAAAAACGACTAAGGCAGTTTGCGTCGCGCGAAGCTATGCATGGTGCCTGCGGCGCGTGACGCAAAATTCTGCGCGCCACGCGTGACTGCTTTACAGCCTTTTCTTTTTTTTTCCTACTCGATGTCCCGCGCGCCGGAGGAGCTTCGGGGTTCGTGCCTTTGCTCATCAGTGCCCCTCTGTTGTTTCTTCTCTTCCTTTCGATCGCTCATTACCAAACTACGTTATGTAACGCGTTCGGCGCCCGTCCTCTGCCCCTGCCGCCATTCGTGGCCGGTTTTCCTCCCGAGGTCGTGATTGGCTGATTGCGGCCGCGATAATCCCGAAGCGAACGGCGCGAGTGCGGGGCAGTGGAAGGCGTCCGCAGCGCCGCCATGCACTCTTCTTCCGGTTCGCGCGTTCTTTTATCCCGTCTCGTGCGCCTACACACCCACCTCGTACGTAGTGAACCAGCTGTGGTTGATGGCGGCCAAGTGCCGTAGTGCTCTCACACGCCGGGGCGCGCGCACGCGTTTCATTGTTATTCATGACCTTATCCACCGCCCGTTCTGTGATGGGGACTTCTCCATCGTTCGCCGCCGCTGACGATGCTGCAGCTTTCTAACGTCGTGAGGAAGTCCAGCCTGGGATATAGGCTTCAGTGTGAGAGCGGTTTCGATGGGTATATACAATGCGAACAAACTGAACATAGTTTTAGTAATCGGTTCGGGCAACTTTCAGCACGCCGGGGTTGCTTATAGAAGAACGTTTTCTTTCCAAAGTATGATGGCGTTAGTAGCCTATGTGCCATAAAAAAAACAGCAACAACATTTTCTGACGCTTTCTGGGCGTTGGCCTGGCCAGCGTATACACTCATCTATCCTTCAGCGTAACTTTCATTGGGGGGGCGAGTGACCGCGACACCGGAAAATATTTATTGATGTGTTGTTATACATATATACGCGAAGGCGATCACTTTTTCGCGATGATACTGACTTTTGGTGAGCCTCGAGTGCGCGTTTTTATTTGTATTTGTTATATTTTTTCGGCCTAAGGAGGCACCGCATAGCGGTGCTTCCGCCTACCCTGTCTCTGTCGACGTAACCTCCCGGGACGGTGCGAGGCCGATGGTTCATTGGCCGCTACAGCCGCTGGGGATGATGCCGAGATGCCCTGCGCACCCTTCCTGCCTTCATTTTTTTCTTTCTTTTATCCTCCCGGCGTAGTCTCCTCCGTCGGCCGGCAGGGGTATAGAGAATCGGATG